>NC_057718.1:46903621-46946885 GCF_004010195.1 Chiloscyllium plagiosum
ATTAGAGTGGTGCTGGAGAAGCACAGCAGGTCAGGCAGCATCCAAGAAGCAGGGAAATCTATGTTTTGGGCAAAAGCCCTTCACCAGAAACCCTCCTGATGAAGGTCTTTTGCCCAAAACATCTTTTTTCCTTCCTGCCCCTCAGATGCTGCCTGACCTGCTGTGCTTCTCCAGCACCACTCTAATTTTGATGCCTTCACCTGAAAATCAGGTCTGCATCTGAATGAGTGAAGCATTAAACTCCTGTTTCCCTGGTAATTGACACTTATTGAAGATTCTCAGACCAATTTAAAGAATAGAATTCTGACCAGAAAGAGCAGTGTTTTAACTGCTTGGCTCAGAATCAGAGAGTCATGGGTTCAAGCACCACTTCAGACAATTGAGCACATTAACCAGCAAAATAGTGGGGCTGTGTCTGTTTTCCTAACCGTGGACATTAACTCACAGCTTATGACTAAAACTACACAGTTTAATTGACTTAGGTTGGATTGGTACTTAGATTTGTGCACATGACACAACTCTTAAGTGGATTACTTCAGGACCTTTCCTTGCAATACTGAGTGAGTTGCTGCACTGTACAAGCTGCTGTCTTCCAACTTGCCCTCTCAGGAGAACTTAGGGTAGAAGATCCTATTGCACTATTTGAAGAACAACAGGGCAATCTGGCACTGACCTAACCATTACTTCTCCCTCAAACCTGTATTAAGCCACAAAAGTTTGGTTATTGATCTTATTGCTATTTGTGAATTGGCTGCTACAAATGTGATTGTACTTAGCAGTATTCTGTGAATAAGATTAATTAAAGCTTTTTTGCTGAGCATTTGTGCACAGATGACTGTCATTCCATCCACCTGCTGGACACAGCTGCTGTTAAAAAGTGGACATTTTTCATCCTAATTTTGTTTTGTTGCAGGGATGTAATGCTCCCTTTTTACTATCACAAAGCCCAGAAGTTGTCATCATGATTTGGAATATACACCAGTGAAAGACCAACGGAAGCAGATTCAATAATAACTTTCAAAAAGGAATTGGATACAGATCTAAATGAGGAAAACTTGCATGTGGAGAAATGGGAAGGGAGTGGATCAAGACAGCTAGCATGGGGAGTGGAGTGAATGGCCTTCTTCTATGCTGAAACCATTCTGTCTTCTCTTGATTCTCTCAAAATGTGAACATACAAATTAGGAGCAGAAGTAGACCATTCAGCTCCTTGAAGAAAGTGAGGACTGCAGATGCTGGAGATCAGAGTCGAGAGTGTGGTGCTGGAAAAGTATACCAGGTCAGGCATTATCAAGGAGTAGGAGAATCGATGTTTCGGGCGTAATCAGATTCCTGATAAAAGGCTTATGACCAAAATATCGATCCCCCTGCTCCTTAGATGGTGCTTGACCTGCTGTACGTTTCCAGCACCACATTCTCCATTCAGCTCCTTGAATATGCACTGTACCTGCACACAAACTTTGTGACTCATTCTCCAGAACATTGAAATCCCTCTGCACCTCAAAACTCTGCAGTCATTCTCCTTTTAAGTAATATTTTGTTTTTTTAAAATTCTACCTGGTCTCCCTGCTTATAGGAAGGATGATGCTAAACTTTAAATGGTTCAGAAAAGATTTACAAGAATTACCACAATTGGAGGGTTTGAACTATAAGGAGAGGCTGAATAGGCTGGGGCTATTTTCCCTGAAGCATCAGAGGATGAGGGGTGACCTTATAGAAGTTTATAAAATCATGAGGGGCATGGAAAGGATAAATAGACAAGGTCTTTTCCTTGGGGTGGGGGAGTCCAGAACTAGAGGGCATAGATTTAGGGTGAGAGGGGAAAGATATAAAAGGGATTTAAGGGGCAACTTTTTCACACAGAGGGTGGTATGTGTATGGAATGAGCTGCCAGATGAAGTGGTGGAGGTTGGTACAATTACAGCATTTAAAAGGCATCTGGATATGTATATGAATAGGAAGGGTTTAGAGGGTTATGGGCCAAGTGCTGGCAAATGGGACTAGATTAGTTTAGATTACCTGGTCGGCATGGACAAGTTGGATCAAGGGTCTGTTCCTGTGCTATACATCTCTATTACTCTGAGACTCCATGACTCTATGTGCTGAGGGTATAAAGATCTCATATGCCATTTTACTTGAGGTTACTTGAAGCATGACACACTAATGAAACACGGTGTTCTGCCCAACTGCATAGCTGAACCATAGCCCAAACACCGACGTGCCTGTGACCATATTATTTAAAATGGCCATCTGTAATAAACATCTATTGGATCTTTCAATACTGTGTTATCCATGCGTAGTTTCTTAGCTTATAAAGGATAACATAAATATTGCTGCATCAGGTAAAGTATCCTGCACTGGCAAACCCACATCATCAACTAGTTTTAAATTCATTCCGTATAATATACATAAATCTTCCTTCACAACTGCTAAGATTTCCCCATCTGGAACTAATCTAATCTGTTTTACTTCAATCTAAATTGGCTAAACACAAACTTCCTCACATTGAATTCCATTTACCACAGTTTTGGTTGGTCAGTGATTGGTGCATTCCAAGATCCTTTTGCTTCTCGACCCCACCTGGACTCATACCATCCCATTCTTCTTACCAATTGCACATTCGAGCATGTGAATTCAGATCGGCAGAAGACCATTTTCCCCTCTAGCTTCTCTTCCATTCTATAGGATCATAGCTGGTCTGTTTACTCTATATTCCTGCCTAACCTTGAAAACTTCCAGCCCCTTGCATTGTAAGCTCATTGCTGGCTGTGTGAGGCAATAATTGAAAGGCACTGGGCACCTTGGTTCCTTAACCAATGAGATTAAAGGATTGTAAAGTAAAGCGATCACGTCTTGCACTTTTTTTGTATAGTAGATCATAAGAGCTGCTTTCTCTGCAGTCTCTGTTCTATTGGGGAGGTACAGTATAAGTTACTATAGCTGCCTGCTTTAAGACCACGTGTTAAGATTACTCGCTGCAATATACTAATGGCACACACCCCTTTCTGCCCCTATTATTGTGTACTCATGCGTCCTCCTTTTAAATATTATAGCAAAGAAATGAAAATTAGATTAAACTGCAGAATACAGGGAAATAAAGGTTAGAACACGTAGGGGAAAAACAGATGCGAGGGAAATAAAATTTGGCAGTTTTAAAGTCAACAATTCACCTTGTGCAAAATGGGATTTGTCAACTAAATAATGGAGAATTAATACAGACTTAGTAGAAAAATCTGAGTCACTATGGGGAGACAGTGGCATGGTGCTCACCGATACTGGCTCTGGAGATGTGGGTTCAAATCCCACCATGGTAGAAATTCCAGAGTGGAATTTAAATTCAATTAATAAACTTAATTAATAAAAATCTCAATGGTGACCATAAAACTATCCATTTGCCATTTTAAAATTCCATTTGGTTTGTTCAGGGAAGAAAATCTATTGGTCCTTAGTCTGGCTATATATGACTCCAGAACCACAGAATGTGGTTGACTCTTAACTATCCTTTGGAAGCTACACCTCCCAGAAAAATGTACTTGTTATAAATAATCCATATAGTGTGGAAAGAGGTCATTTGGTGCAGCCCCTCCAAAGATCATCCCAATCATACCTAACCTGGTAACCCCACATTTCCCATGACTAATCCAGCTAGCCTATGCTTCCCTGAATGCTCTGGGACAGTTTTAGCATGGCCAACCTACACGTCTTTGGAAGAAAGCCAGAGCAAGCCCATGTTGACACAGGGAGAACATGCAAATTCCACACAGACAGTCACCCGATGCAGTACTTGAACCTGACTCCCTTGTCATGTGAGGCAGCAGTGGTAACCACCGAGCCAGTGTGTCACCCAAGCAAGAAGGTAACAAACAAAGCTACAAAATGCAAAATAGAAAAAAAATTGAGAAAGCACAGCAAATGAGTTTGCAAATGTATTAAGAGAAAGGGTAAGGGTAAATGGCTCCTTGAAAACTCTAGAATGGTTCTGAGGAAGGGTCACTGGACTCAAAATGTTAATTCTGTTTTGTCTTCACAGATGCTGCCAGACCTGCTGAGTTTCTCCAGCAATTTGCTCTTTCTTATAATGGAAATAATGTCATAAAAAGCAATTTAAAGTTCAACAAAATATATTTTATGTATATGCAGAATCATTTACTATTGTGCCATACAAATGGCCGGAAATAGACATCTCCAACAATAGAATATCAAATTATCTGCTCTTGAAATTCAATGACTTGATTGTCACTGAATTCCCAATGTACACCCTGGGAGTTACCAATGACCAAAACTGGACTGGACCAGCCATGCAAATACTGTGGTTACAAGAACAGATCATGGGTTAGGAATTCTGTGGCATATAAATCTCCTTCCATCTCCCCAATGCTCATCAATCATCCGCAGAGACGTCATCAGGCATGTCATACAGTCATAGAGATGTACAGCACGGAACAGACCCTTCAGTCCAGCTCATCCATGCCGACCAGCTATCCCAACTCAATCTAGTTCCACCTGCCAGCACCCGGCCCATATCCCTCCAAACCCTTCCTATTCATATACCCATCCAAATGCCTTTTAACTGTTGCAATTGTACCAGCCTCCACCACTTGTTCTGGCACCTCATTCCATACACGTACCACCCTCTGCATGAAAATGTTGCCCCTTAGGTCCCTTTTATATCTTTCCCCCTCACCCCAGACCTATGCCCTCTTGTTCTAGACTTCAATCCACCCCAGGGAAAAAAACTTTATCAAATTATCCTATCCATGCCCCTCATTATTTTATACACCTCAATAAGGTCACCCCTCAGCTTCCGACACTCCAGGGAAAATAGCCCCAGCCTATTCAATCTCTCCCTATAGCTCAAACCCTCCAATCCTGCCAACATCCTTGTAAATCTTTTTTGAACCTTTTCAAGTTTCACAACATCCTTCCAATAGGAAGGAGACCAGAATTGCATGCAATATTCCAACAGTGGCCGAACCAATGTCCTGTACAGCTGCAACATGACCTCCCTACTCCTGTACTCAATACTCTGATCAATAAAGGAAAGCATACCAAATGCCTTCTTCACTATCTTATCTATTCTCAGCTCCACTTTTGAGGAGCTATGAACCTGCACTTCAAGGTCTCTTGGTTCAACAACACTCCCTAGGACCTTACCATTAAGTGTGTAAGTTCTGCTAAGGTTTGCTTTCCCATAATACAGCACCTCGCATTTATCTAAATTAACTCCATCTGCCACTTCTCAGCCCATTGGCCCATCTGATCAAGATCCCGATGTAATCTGAGGTAACCTTCTTCGCTGTCCACTACACCTCCAATTTTGGTGTCATCTGCAAACTTACTAACAATAGGTCTTATGTTCACATCCAAATCATTGATGGAATACTTCTCATTTGCCTGGATGATCACAGTTCCAAAACAACTCAAGAAGCTTGGCAAGATCAAGGACAAAGCAGTCATCTTGTTTGGCAGCCTACCCATCACCTTCAACATTTAGTCCCTTCACCACCAGCAACAGTGGCAGCACTGTGCCATCTATAAGATGTACTGCAGACTCCTTTAATAGCACCTCCCAAGCCCACAGTCTCTATAATTAGAAGGACATAGACAGCAGATGCATTGAGACACTACCATCTGCAAGTTGGCCTCCCGCCACACACCACCCAGACCTGGAGCTATATCACCACTCCTTCCCTGCCACTGGGTCAAAATCCTGGGAACTCCCTCTGTAACTGCACTATGGGTATACCAACACCCCAAAGTACAGCAATTCAAGAAGGCAGCTCACCACCAGCTTCTCAAGGACATTTAAAGCTAGACAATAAAGGCTGATCTAGCCAGGCATGTCCACATCTTACATGGATATAAATAAAGTACAAAGCTAAACTTCTAACATCTTACTATATCTCCTATCACATTGTGAAATTGAGCAGAGAATACAACAGAGCAGTTTCACCAAATATAATGGGGAGAAGATGACCAACTGAAAAAGTGCCACAAAGGAGAACTTAAAGAAATATAACTTAGACATAATAGAAAATAGTTAATTGTATGAAGGCAGAGTGGTAGATACGATTTACATGGACTTCAGTAAGGTATTCGTAAGGTGCCCCACAGGAGACTGGCTAGCAAGGTTAGATCTGACGGAATACAGGGAGAATTAGCCATTTGGATACAGAACTGGCTCAAAGGTAGAAGACAGAGAGTGGTGGCAGAGGGCTGTTTTTCAGACTGGAGGCCTGTGACCAGTGGAGTGCCACAAGGATCAGTGCTGGGTCCACAACTTTTTGTCATTTATACAAATGATTTGGATGTGAGCATAAGAGGCATAGTCAGTAAATTTGCAGATGACACCAAAATTGGAGGTGTAGTGGACAGTGAAGAAGGTTACCTCAGATTACAATGGGATCTTGATCAGATTGGCCAATGGGCTGAGAAGTGACAGATAGAGTTTAATTTAGAAAGGTGTGGGGTGCTGCATCTTGGGAAAGCAATTCTTGCTTGAATAGGCTGGGGATGTTTTCCCTGGAGCATCGGAAGCTGAGGGGTGACCTTATAGACGTTTATAAAATCGTGAGGGGCATGGATAGGATAAATAGACAAAGTATTTTCCCTGGGGTGGATTGAAGTCTAGAACGAGAAGGCATAGGTTTAGGGTGAGAGGGGAAAGATATAAAAGAGACCTAAGAGGCAACTTTTTTCACGCAGAGGGTGGTGCGTGTATGGAATGAGCTGCCAGAGGAAGAGGTGGAGGCTGGTACAATTGCAACATTTAAAAGGCATTTGGATGGGTATAAGAATAGGAAAGGTTTGGAGGGATATGGGCTGGGTTCTGGCAGGTGGGACTAGATTGGATTGGGATATCTGGTCGGCATGGACAGGGCACCGAAGGGTTTGTTTCCATGCTGTACATCTCTATGACTGTATGACTCTAAATGGAGACTAAATACTACTTCAGCAAACTATAATGGTTACAACAGGAAATTTCTGACTCAAAGTCCCAGTTCACCACTGTTTGAGCAGATTGTAAGTCTGTTAAAAATGAGGGATGCAATTTTCTTTATCTTTTTTACAAAGAGGAGTGTGTGTGTGTTTAGCAACTGGCACAACAATCTCACCACCAAGAAAGCCCAAACAATCATGCACCAATCAGATCATGAAGAGCTGACTGACAGTGCAAAGACACGATTCTCAGCCAATTGAAGTTCTCAGCACTGGTATCCTGACTCCCCTGGCACTGCTGGCCCAATCCTATGCCTTGGGCGTCCAACTCTTCTCATTGGATTGGGTTTACAAGGAGATGCGGTCAGAGCAAGGATTTAAGGGTCCACTCCATTGATGGCCATTGGTGCATTTGCTTTTCCCCAAAATGGGGAAATTGGAGTCTCAATTGCAATCCAGCAAGCAGGTCGCTCAGGTTTCCATGTTAAGAAACTAACCATTGTTTCTCACCCACTGGGAAAGTAAATAATCAAGATATGGCAATTATTGAGACTGTTAATTGACCACTTGAAGGTCACTCATGGATGTTCTCACCCAGAAATTTAATGAGATAACAAGTGGGTAACTTGCCACCTCCAGGGAGATGAAAACTCCAGGTGAAAGTGGCAGATCTTTTCCAATTGCTGACAGCTATCAAAACAGAATGTCTACTCAAAATCTCAACTCACACATTTTCCATTCATGTTAAAATGGTGATCTCTCAACTTCCTAGATACATTATTTGATTTTCAAAAGGATACCTTTATCCCAACATTGTCTTGAGGGTTGTATCTCTTTAGCGCTTCATACAATAATTTCTTGCAGATCCTCTCCTCAAAATTTCAAACTCTGAAGCTGTTTCTAAGAAGCAGAATCGAGGACACTTCTTATTTTCGAATAAAATACATTGATAAATTTTGTAAATCTAGTTATTGGCCGCATTTGTGTCTTACTGTTTCTGTCTATGATCATACCAATAAATTTAACAAAATAGATTAGATTGCACACACCAAATTAGCAACATACTGTTCATCTTGACTGAAAGCAATGTTGAGACCTTCATTATATTTTTAGGAGTTATTTTTGGTCTGAAGCGATGAACTATGAGCTGATATGAGGTGAAACTTTGGACTGTGACCAATGTAGTGATTGTAACAAAGTCAGCCAGGTGGATATCATAGACTATGAGTTCCCTGACTGGGGCTGTTAACCCTGCTAATTAGCAAGCGCTGGCTGACAGATATAAAAAGGATTGTCAGAGGCTCTGTTTACTCTGAGAGCTGGCTCTGAGTGAGCTGGATAAGTGACAAGGGATCTCCATGTATAAGAAAAGGATGACTTGTTGCCATGAATCTGGCCTCTGGAATTATTTCATTGGCAACAGGAGTGGGATGTTGAGAAACCATTTGCTATGTGTGATTAGTGATGTAACCATGGAAACACACCTACTGGCTGAAGCCCAACTGAAATTCAAACAGACACAACAATTGGCTTTATCACTGGAAAATGCAGCAAGTGGAGCTTAGGAGTTGCAGGACATTCTGATGGAAGTGGACAGCCTGGCCCATCTGACTGAGCTTGGAGAACATCACTTGAGTGAAGGCAGGAGCATCGGAGGCTGAGGAGTGACTTATAGATGTTTATAACATCATGAGGGGCGTGGATAGACAAACAGAGAAAGTCTTTTCCCTGGGTTGAGGGAGTCTAGAACTACAGAGCATAGGTTTAGGGTGAGAGGGAAAAGATATTAAAGGGACCTAAGGGGCAACTTTCTCACGCAGAGGGTGGTGTGTGTATGGAATGAGCTGCCAGAGGAAGTGGTGGAGGCTGATATGATTGCAACATTTAAAAGGCATCTGGATAGTTATATGAATAGGAAGTGTTTAGAGGGATATGGGCCGTGTGCTGACAAATGGAACTAGATTAGGTTGGGATATCTGGTCGACATGGACGATTTGGACTGAAGAGTCTGTTTCCATGCTGTACATCTCTATGACTCCATGATTCTATAATTGCATAGCCTCTCTCAGGACATATCTTGAACAGAGGGACTATAGGTCAACCCACAGCAAAATCTCAAAACAAAGCCAAGCCTCAGCCAAATAGTTAAAAAGTTTCTTCAGGATCCTGGCTGGTAAGCCATTGTAGTTGCTGCCATTATGTGGATCTGAAACAGCAAGAGTCCCACTAGACCTAAATGGAGGAAGAGAACTCATAGGCCAGGTGAGTATACACTTTTGAAAGTCCACCTACATCTGGCTTGGAACAGGTAAATCATTTAGTGAGATCCAAGTCAGGACCAAACAAAATAAATGTTCTAATGGACATTGATACCAGGGTGACAGTTTCCGTGATCGCAGAACCAATCTTTAACAAAATTTGCTCTGGACTCCAACCTTTAAGTTTGTATAAAACCTTGGCTAGACTAAGGCCCTATATCGGGGAACCTTTACAGATTAATGGTACAACTTTGATGCTGGTCTCTTTTGAGAAGCAGCTGATTCCACTATCACTGATTGTAATGAAAGACTCAAGCCCAAGTTTGATGGGGCAAAATTAGTTGAGAAAGATTCACAGGATTGGCTCAACATTTTTCAATTAAGAAATCGCTGCCTGTGTGAAGTCCTAATTAAATACCCAGAATTTTTTTCAGAAAGGTCTAGAGATAATCAAAGGAGCCAAGACCTCCTTGACCAGGAGGGAATTCTACGATTCTGCAAGGGCTGCTCACTGGCATTTGCCTTAAAAGTAGAGGCAGAAATCAGAAGGCTTGAAAGCGAAGGAATCACCAAACTAGTCCAGCTTGCAGAATGCACAGCCCCAGTCATATCAATGTGAAGCCCAACGGTTTGCCTTTGTGGGGATTTTAAACAAACAGTAAACCACCTTTTGCAGCTGGATAAATACCCAATCACTCGCATTGAGGATTTATATGCAAAGCTGGCAGGGGGGTTGTCCTTCATGAAGCTGGTCATGAGACATGTGTACCTGCAGTTGCAGTTAGATGGGGATTCACAGAGGTATGCTACAATTAGTTCCCATAAAGGTTTGTACCAATATATGAGACTGCCATTTGGGGTATCATCAGCCTGTGCAATCTTTCAGTAGATAACAGAGAACATTTTCCAAGGTCTACCCCAGGCCACCATTTATTGAGATGATGTACTAACAAAAGGAAAGATCAATAAGGAGCACTCACAGATCTTGGACATAGTCCTTAGATGTTCCTCCAAGGGAGCATATGCACTCAAAGGGAAAAATGTGTGTTCTAGGCACCTCAAGTGGCCTACTTGGGCTACAGAGTCAACAAAACCAGGTTACACTCTTTGGAAGATCAAGTAAGGATGATCAGAGGTGCCCCAGACCACACTTCTGTACTGGAATTTGTGTCTTTCCTTGGGATGTGAGTTACTACAGAAAGTTCATACATAATCTGGCCTCCATCCTGGCACCCTTGCATCAACTCCTAAAAAATGGTCAGCCTTGTAAATGGGTGCATAGCCATAGCTTTCAGGGAAGTGAAAAAACAGTAATCATCCTCTAAGGTGTTGGCACAATATGGTCCCAAGCAAGATATGGTACTGACATGGGATACCTCCCTATACACCATCAAGGTAGTTGATACTTATAGGTGGCCCAATGGAGAGGATGCCCAATAGCATACGCATTCAGGACTTTGGCTAATGCAAAATATAAAAATGCCCAGATAGAGAAAGTTTGGTGGTCATATTTGGAGTCAGGAAGTTTCACCAATACCACAATCCCCTGCTAGCTTCAGGCCAAATTCAATGATGTGCTTTAATACTAAGTGTGCTCTATGAAATATGAAATGCATATAATTACAATTTGAAACACCATCCTGGAGACCAAATATTAAACGCAAATGTATTGAGCACCTTCCACTGGCAGAAATACAGTAGGGGATGGCATATTATTACTATGGAGAGCAAGAGTGATTGTCCTAAGCAAAGATCACTGTGAGATACTGACTGAACTCCATCAGGGTCATCCAGGAGTTTCCAAAATGGAGACGTTGCTGAGAAGTTATGTGTGATAGCCAGGATTTGACGCAGACATAGCTGTCTTGGTGGGGCAGTGCCCAGAGTCCCATCAAGGACAAAAATTAGTATTAGCAGCTCCCCCAGATTTGTGGGAATGGCCAGGGACTGGACTCGAGTCAAAAGTGTGGTGCTGGAAAAGCACAGCACGTCAGGCAGCATCTGAGAAGCAAAAGCCCTTCATCAGGAACCATCGATTTTCCAGCTCCACAGATGCTGTCTGACCTGCTGCACTTTTCCAGCACCACACTCTTGACTCTAATCTTCAGCATCTGTAGTACTCACTTTTACCTAGGGACTGGACTCAGTCATACATCAACGATACAGGTCTTTTCATTTGCTTAATGTTCTTAGTCATTGTGGACACCCACTCAAAGTGGCTGGTCATGCATAGAGTTCATTTTTCAAAGTGGATGATGATGAAAAACTGTGCGCATCTTTTGCAATACACAGACTTCTGGAAGTGTTGGTCACAGATGTTACAACACGGTGATAAACCCTTCCTCTAAATAAACCAAACACCTAGAAAACCTCACCTAGCCTCGTAATCTGTTAAAGTATGTGTGACAGAGAACTCCCAAATTCCACCATTTAAAGAAAAAAACATCAATTTATTCTTTAACTCTAAAAGTGAACATTAAACAACAACTATTTATAACTCTAAGCCTCCTTTCTCTTACGTGTTTGTTATCTGCCTCCAACTCTATAACAATATACTGTTCCAATAACCACCCATAGTAAAATTACATCAACTTAATTTCAAAACCACATAGTGGCTGTTATCTCTGGTGTCTGTCTTCCTCTGGCCGTAGATCTCCCTGGGTCGCCTTCGGTCTTTTACTGCAAAGATGTTTCATATGAAAAATATACCTTTGATAGAGTATGTTTTGCTGGAAGTTACTCTATTGATGGCAGCTGGTCTCACTCTAACTTTCAAAATATCTGCTTCCTTATACCCCAAACATTGATCGTCTCATTGTTCGATGCTGGCAAAACAGTAAATTCAAAATCAATTGGGTTTTGGTATCCTGGGGCATATTTTAAACTGATTGGTTAAATTCAAATGGCTGTCAAAATAGCAACCAAAACTCAGGTATTTGTTTCCCAGCCAAATATTACATATTTTCAATTTTCCAGTACACTCTGAGACTGCTAGTCAGTCACATGACAGGTGTCTGCAAGCTCTCAGTGCAAACAGCATTCACTTTCTCTTAAACGTATGGTGCATGCCTTCAAATCCATAATACAGCTAATGGGCCATTATTTAACAGCAGGGAATTTGAGTATTTCCTAAAGTCAAATGGTATTCATCATATAAGGACATCCAATGGTCTCACAGAAAGAGCAGTCTAACCTTTGATGGCAGTCTTAAAGAAACAGCTTACAGCTTCACTAGATACCCAATTGTCCCGGTTCCCATTTGATCAAAGGATCACCCCTCATGCAACTACAGGGTTAGTTCCAGCAGAGTTCAAACTAGGAGAAGACTCTGCACCAGCTTAAATCTGATCTTCCCAAGCCTGGGGGCGGTGACGGGAGTGGGAGGGTGAAACAGCATTATGAATGCCAATGCCGGACACAAGACACCTCTAAGCAAGAGAGACAGTTTACTTCATGGGACAATGTTTGTTGTGGGAACAGTGGGGAATGGCCCTGCATGAGTAAGAGCCATTGTTGACATGAGGTCAGGTCTGGTGATGTATAAAGTTTGGGTCGATGACGATCCTGAACAAGCACGTGGACCATATGAAAGCTGCAAACACGCAATGGTATGGGAACAAAATGTGCCCAGCTCCTCAACCGTCTTTCCAGAACCTGTGGTTTTTCCCTCTGTCAGGCATTGAAGATACCTCAGAATCTGATATGGACATTTCAATATTACCACTCGATGTCTTTGCCATCTGAAGAGAACCAATTTCTACTGCGATGCCCCAAATGCAAGAAGCGGGCTACAAACTACTGGTTCAGAGGCAGAGTTGTATGAACCTGACCTGGAACTAAAAAAAGTCTATTGTCCTCAGAGTTGTGGGGGAGGGATGTAGTGATTGAGGTCAGCCAGGTGGCCCTCATAGAATGAGTTTTCTGATTGGGCCAGATTAACAGCCCCAATCTGAGAGCCCGAACTGACACAGGAGTGTCAGAAGATCTGTTCATTCTGAAAACCAGCTCTGAGTAAGCTGGGCCAGTGTCAAGGACTCTCCACATGTAAATAAAGGATGACTTGGGGATAAGATACCGGCTACTGCTGGAATTATTTCAAGCAGTAGCTTGCTTTGTTCAAAGAGAGGCAAGTAGCACATTGATATTTGCTTATGAGGCCAGGCCTGGAAGTTAATTGCATGGTTCAAATAGATATTTTAGTTCCGGTGATACATTGTTCTCATATATGGTCAGATGACAGACATTTGAATGTTAATTAGGGCCTTATAGGAAATAACCAGTCTAACAAATAAAAAATAAAGTTTGAAAATGTCTTGAAAAGTTTTAGTCGGAAAGATAGTGGCTGCAAAAGCTACAGGTCAGAGGTTTGATTGCTCCTGGAGTATCCACCCATTATTGATTTATTGAAAGCTTGGAGAATATAGTCTCTGTTAAGCATGGAATGAATACTCCTCAGAGCCTACTGGAACTTATTTGTATATATCAGTGTCTTTAGAAACTAAGCACGATACAATGTTGTAGATATTATAGATGGTGGAAACTGCTTAAGTGAATTGGCCAGTTATATATTCTTTATCTCTTTTCATTATATTCCTTACTGGTGTCTGTTTGATTCTAGCCCCTACTTAAACAAAGAAAATTGGATTTAAATCGTAGACATAAATTAGGTTACCTTGCTGCTTAACTTTGCTAAAGCTACTGTATTATTAATAAATTAATCCCTTTGTGAGAACAATACATTTGATGTCTAGTTGTAGTTATCTGGTTAGGAATCATTGAGGCAAATTTGAGTGTTAGAGGAGTATTTTACTTTTACTGATTTGGAGGTGCTGGTGTTGCACACTAGGGTGGACAAAGTTAAAAACCACACAACAACAGGTTATAGTTCAACAGGTTTATTTGGAGGCACTAGCTTTCAAAGCGCTGCTTCTTCATCAGGTAGTTGTGGAGCAGAATTATACGACAGAATTTATAGCAACAGGATTGAGATTTCAATGGAATGCAATATTAAACAAATTTAGTTTGAGCCTTTCATCTTTTAGAGTAATTACATTAGTTGTAGTTCCTTCGTATGTAAATCCCCCAGAAGTTTAGCTACATTCTCAAGATAGCTGTGGTGGCACCTCTTGTCAAAAGCTCAGATAACGCAACGAAGGTATGAAGTTGAAGTCTATGTCCCAACGTTAGGTCAGATTGATGCTATTTCTAAAGTGGGATTTACTGAATTTTACATGGACTTATGCAGTTTTTGAGCAAAATAGAATGTAATTCTGCAAGTACAAATTCACCCCACAAACTTGTGCATGTGCAGGGGAAAGTGTCTCTGCGAGTGTAATGGGGTATAAGTCTGTGAGAGGCTATGTGGATGAGACGGTGTGTGTGTGCACACACGTGGTGGGGGGGAATATCGATGTGCGAGCAGATGAGAGTCTGCACGAGTGTACGTGCACACATACACTTGTCCAAGTGTGAGCATATGTAGTGCAGTGGTGTCACCTGTAGTGTGACATCAACCCAAGATCCAGGTTGAGGCCATCGCCAGGGGTACCAAACTTGTCTATCAGCCTCTGCTCAGCCACTTTATGTTGTTTCCTGCCTTGGAGGATGGTCACCTGAAGGTCTGAGCCCTAATGTCCTGGATTGCTGAAATGTTCCCTGGACTGGGAGGGATCACTCCTGCCTGGTGATTGTTGAGTGTCCACACACACTCGGAATCCCCTGCTAGCTACCTGACAAAGGAACTGCACTCTGAAAGCTTGTACTTTCAAATAGACCTGTTGGACTATAATCTGGTGTTGTTATTTTTAACTTTGTCCACCCCAGTCCAATGCTAGCACTCCCACATTAAGTGGTAAGGTGAGTTTAAGGCTGAATTGTTCACTCCTGCATCTTGTTCATACAGACTACTAATGGAACTTATCTTCCTGATGTAACTAAGATTTTCAGGGGAAGTGTGAATGATAAGGGCCGAAGTTTAGCAGCTCACTTCAATTAGAGAATGTTAAAATACAATACTCTCAGAACTGAAGCAATACCCAAATAACAAACTAAAGGATTTCTTTAGGGGTTGGATTTATAATTCTTACTCATAAGCAACAGATGTCAACTCAAATTTCAGGTTTTCTTTTTACTTAATCACGAAGGAAATGGCTAAAACAAAAGTGCTGTGGTGTATAAACTTGGGCTTAGAATTGGAATTTTATTGGATGCAATAAATAAATAATCTGATTATTTATTTTCTGCCATTTACATCTGGCAATGTGGTAATTTAAAGGGGTCAATTTGTGCTGTGTGAAGGAAATTTGGGTTATGTGCAGTGCTTAGGGGATACACTAATTTTAAAAAGCTTTCCTTGGTTCAAGTAAAACTTACGCTCTAAGAAACAAATGTGATTGGAGCCATGCATTTTATTTTGAATATTTTATTTTAAACATTTCAAGAAAACAAGAGGTAATACATTAGGTGTACAACCTGACATAATTACATTTGGCTTCCAAGAAGCAAAACATTAAATATACAATTGTTATACACAGTGTTAAATGCAGGTAAATGATTCAAATCTAATGTAGACGATAAATAAACTCTCCTTAACCTAGGTTCTAGGAAAGAACACAGTAGAAGAGCTACATACAAAAACAAAAGCAATAAAAAGATGGGTAAAACAATTGCTGCACCCTCCACTTTCCAATTGTCCAAGCGTTACAAACCACTGTAAAGTATGCTTTGGCACAAGTCATTTACTGTTGCCCATAGTTTCCTAATGAATTGTTATTTGCACAAAATTGCTACATCCAAAATGGCTTTCCAGTTTTTCTGGTATAAAACACAAGTAATTTTCAAGGAGAGCTTTAATCTCTCCTAAAATTGAGTCCAGAAGTCTGAAAGTTGTTGAATATTTCAGATTTGTCAGTTGAAATTTGCTGGAAAGGTACAGGGGACAGACCTCATTAAAGCTGAATGAGGCACATGCTAATGGGCAGGTTTGCCCTTGTGTCACTGATGTCTAGCCATTCTTATAAACTTAAGTATCAGAATATGCCATTCTGCTCAGTAGTTTACTGAACTATTTTTTTTTTTACAGAATGCAGAGAACCATACAAACTTTGATTTTAAGAGAACAACCAATTAATTGACATTAAATTTGATACAAAACCAATAAAATCTTGGGTCATCTTTTAACGATGGTTAGTTGATTGATGCTTCTTCAGTAGAAGTGAATGATACACCCATTCAAACCATTACACAGTCAATATTTAGATGGATTAAGCAATATAATTTCTTCTTGGAGCTAGATAAGAATAGAAGGGTTCACATTAAGTCAGTCTTATGGACTGCTCTGCATAAAGTTTCAATCGAAACCCAATGGAAGGCAATGGCAATTAAGTAACTGAAACACTTACATTGGAACTCCAATTCTCAAGCCAATGTAGCTTTGACAGAAAATTCCTACAAACTCGTAGGACAAAAAAAAGCCCCACCCACAAGTCCTCAATAACAAAAGAAGACCATTATCTTCTAAACACTACTCAACTTAAATGTAATTTTTAAAAGTACTCAGTTCTCGTAAGCCCATTAAATGATGTTAGTGAATGTTGGGTTTCAACATCTACCTAGGAATAAAGAGGACTTTAGTTTAAAAACAAAGTCAGTGAAGATACCAAATATATTTCTTGAGTGAATTCTCACTTCATGGCTGAGTAAGGAAATATTAAAAAAAATTTTGAATGGAAGCTCTGTTTGAAAGAAAAATAAATGGGACCACTGCCATGCTACATTACTACACAGCATAAAGTGGCACAAGAATCAGAAAAAAAAATTCAATTTTGCTGAACTTCAACAGAACGTGCTAACTTTATGCAGAATAAACAGAGTTCACTAACAAATAAGCCATTCCAGGAAATCAGCAATTTCATCTAATGAATATGGAGTGTTATTCATTTCAAAGCATTTTGGAATTTGACTGGGTTTTCTGATATCATGCACTGTTGTTAACACAAGCAAATTGATACAATTTGCTCCTGGGCTTCCATCAGTGCTGTTCAAACCTCTGCACCACCTGCAACTACTTCAATTATAATCCAGAAAAAATGTACTTGTTGATCTTTGAAAATGGCTTGACTACAAACAAGTGAATTGAAGCCTTTGAAAAGGGGTATAAGGGAGGAATATGAATCACTAAATGTATTACTGGCTAACCTAATGAGAGGTATTAAACTTTTATAAATGTTTACCAAGTTAATTTTTGCCAAAGCCGTTATATGGTTTTTCCAAACAGAATAAAGCACCAATTATTTTGATCTTGAAATTCTTATATAGCTTGTAGAACACATGCAGAATCCATTTTCAATCAATCATCCAGTGTTTCCAGCACAAGGTGTTACAATATAATCCAGACAGACAACAGCAGAATAAATATTTAAAGATAACATCGGTACACATAAGCACAACATTGAATAGCTTAGTTACATAACCTAAATAAGGCATATTGGACTCTTTTTTTAATTACTCTCTCCAAGCCAACATATATACTACAATGAGGATACAACAGTTCTAACTGATAGTCACACGGCACTTTCCGTTCAATGCATGACTAACTTGAGCAATGTATTTTGCTTTTTAAACTATTTTAATACTTATTGTTCAACATTTCTAAAAAAAAATTCTACCATACAGATTTTTTAAAAAGTTTGAGAACTATAGAATAGTTGTAAGTCAATGCAAAAATAAATCAGAATCTTAAAAAAAATGTGGATCAGCTAACTAAAAAGCAAAGACCATGAAGAAAATTTTTTTTTGCATTTGGATGTACAGCTATAAAAGATGTTTAATTCTGAAAAGCAAATTCAACACAATTATTTCGTATAAAAGGGGCAACCCTTTATAGAACAATGTAACAGGAATAGCCACAAAAATAAATCTAGAATCTGTGCTGAGTTATTTGCTCCACTTGGCTGTTTGACTGGGGTGATACCGGAAACAAAGTTAAAAAACAGTAAAATACTTTAATACTTCAAAGCCACTAAATAAATCTGAATTATGATCTTCCCAAGAACTTTTATAGTGTGGACCGCTGACTGAACAAAATACTTTAGGAAACATGCACATTAAATTTAATTCATTTAGAATAAAATTGTTTTTTAAATCACTAATGAAACATTCCTTAAAAGACAATTAGATTAGATTACTTACAGTGTGGAAACAGGCCCTTCGGCCCAACAAGTCCACACCGCCCCGCCGAAGCGCAACCCACCCATACCCCTACATTTACCCCTTACCTAACACTACGGGCAATTTAGCATGGCCAATTCACCTGACCTACACATCTTTTTTTGGACTGTGGGAGGAAACCGGAGCACCCGGAGGAAACCCACGCAAACACGGGGAGAACGTGCAAACTCCACACAGTCAGTCGCCTGAGGTGGGAATTGAACCCGGGTCTCTGGCGCTGTGAGGCAGCAGTGCTAACCACTGTGCCACCGTGCCGCCCACAAATAGAGAGAGTATCTGTTTAAATGGAAGCCTTATAGCCATGATCTTTCTTTCACTTACAATACAGTACTTTTTGGATTCATATAACAAATTTCTTTCATTTAAAAAAAATCCACATAGCCATTATGTGCTGAGTTAGAAGAACAGTTTTTAAAGTGCACGGATACAAAAGATTGTTATAGTAGTAGACAGGGCATTTCAAGCAATGTTTTCCACCAGCCATACAAGAACACCCAATTCAACTGGATGTTGTATGCAGAAATTATATACTTAACATATGTTCTACGCATTATGAACAACTGCATCATTTACAATTGTGAAAGCTCAGTCTTTTGAACGTAGACACTCAAAAGAGGACAGCTCAAGCCAGAGTTGCAGAATATATACAAGGAAACAAAATGATAAATTTTAATCACTTTTCCCATAATTGGTTTATTACCAAAAATCTCAACACAAAAAACTCGAGCATTCTTTTATTGTTCTATAAAGTGGAGCCCTTTTTCTTGCATAAAATTAATTGGAATGTGACTGCCAAATGAGATTCAAATTGGATTTTCAGTATATTTGCCTTTCCACACATTTCCTTGGTGTAGGAGTTGATTACTAAATTTTTTTATGCCAATTCAGGTCCAGCTAGAGTACTGAAGGGGGGAAAAAGACTTATTTGGAAGGGAGGGGGAAGGAAGAAAACAAAGAACAAGAGTCAGATTGTTCTCCAATAGCACAGCTGAAATCAGGAAGTGCGGGTGTTTGTAAAATAGTGGAGGAATTGAGAAAATATAACCACTTAATGTAACCTCTTTCATTGCATCACTTTTAATCACTCTACAAACTCACCACTTGTACTAATTTTACCCTTTTCATAAAGTTCACTGCCAGATCATTCCAATCGGTCTAATTAAAAACGAAATAACTGACTATTTGTAGATAACAGAATATTTGTAGATGACATACGATAACAAATCCGTCAAAACTTCACAACTTGAATAAATGTAGGCATTTAACAATTGACTGCATAAATTAAGTATAATTTTTCCTAAACTTTTTTCCCCGTTATTGCACTCCTTAGTGCGGATTTGGAAAATATTTAGTGGAGACATTGAATAAAGTAAATAGAGAAAAACTATTTTCACTGGTAGTTGGGTAAATAGTTAGCGGACATAAGTTCAAGATTATTAGCAAAAGAACCAGAAGGGAGTAGTTTTGATCTGGAATCCATTGCTTGAAGAGTAATGGCTGCATATTCAAAGATAACTTTTCAACAAAGGAATTGGATAATACTCTAAAAGTAATAAAACTAGAGAATGTGGAAAAAGCACCAGCAATGGTGCAAATTAACAAATCGAAAGCTTTATGAATTGAAAAGAGACACAGGGTAGTTGCAAATATCAAATTAGAATATATAGTATTTTTGGTTAAAAATTGGAATAAATAACAATTGAGCTAATGGACAATAGTCCTAAATAAAATTCCAGAATAGAAGTAAAAAAATTGACAAATTGTGACAACTCCAACATATTCAGCAGTAAAAATCTATTCAAGTACAGACTTAGACCAATGTAGAAAAAATACTGTCTAGTCATATTAGTGACTAGTCACTTTAGTTAGACCTGTACATTAAGCTCAAACTACAAATAAAACATTGACAGAATTTTGTCTAATCAAGCATTGGACCTGCTATTCAATTAAGTAGTACAACTCTTGAAGTTCTGGAAACATGTTCAATACACATCAAATACATTTAACAGAACTGCTACTGAAAGTCATCTGAGAAATCATTTCTTTGAGTGAAACAGAAAATACTCAAATGGTAATTCAAAGTATAAGATTAGTATACAAATAATCTTTACTGGATTTTCTCAGATTGGCTTCCATTTAAAAATGAATTCAACAATGTCATTTAGCTTTCAGATTACTACAAATTCAAATAGTTGGAAATGAGTTTTTTTGTCTTTGCAAGGCACAGCTATTAAAGTAAGCTGCATGCTAGATGTATCCAGTTGCAGGAAGAGTGCAGCAATCTTCATTTCAAACTGAACTTTTAGCTATATTAACTTTTTTTGCCAATGATCTTGTAACACTTCTTTCAATTAGGACATATTTTTCAAGTTGACAAGAGAACGTGATGCCGGTTATATATATGCTCAATGCCCCTTGGAGATAACAGATAGGTTATGTAGCTTTCGTAGCATATAATGTTCCTTCTGGAAATGGATTAAACTTTTAGTTTCTATAGCCATTAGGAAGAATTCAACCTTGCAGAAAATTGATTGGATTGGATCAGCTGTCCATTTTATATTCTGCTTTGCACTTATTTCAATGCAAATTCAATTCAGGTGAGGTTTAAAAACAAGTCGGCTGATCCAATGCAGTCAGGGTTAGGTCAAAATTTGTCAGCAGTTTTTAAAAAAATTCACTCTCTTATTATTACCAAGATGCTCATCACATCATGCTAAAAATGCATGCATATGCCTGAATATAGATCAAGATGTGTCTACACAAATAAGCTTGAAATTGTGCACAAACATATACAATACCCCAGACCAATGTGGCTTAGAATTCTAGTCCTGGCATATCACAGTGCTGTTAAATCAGCATGGTATCAACTCAACTGATAGTGTTCCACTGGTGTTAGTGTTGGATACTTGCCATCTATTTCTCTTGGATGTCTGCCAGAATTCATGAACATTTAGCAATAGCAGCTGAGATAAGCCACTGGAACCTGCTCTACCATTCAATAAGATATGGCTAATCTTCTACCTATATATCACTTTCCTGTACTATTTCTACATGTCAATCCCACAAAAATATTAAGATAATTTCCTCACTGACCACACTGGTTGGTAAAATCATAAGTTTTTAAACACCAGCATTTTTCAAATTAGCCAACCTCAGTCAAGATACTAGTAGGTAAGAGGTCCACCGATCTCACTGGACCTTCCTAAGTATATTTGGGTTAAAATGTGTTGATCCCCGAGATGGATCAATTAATCAACCTCACTGTCTATATTAAATGAACAATGGCCAGCTGCGTAGGTAGAGCAAGATAAATGGCACTCATGAAAGCATACTCCATTAAAATGTCGTCAGATTTAGGTTCAAATATTTTCACTATCCAATATCATAAACCTGAAACCAAACAGTTCACCAAAGTACACCGTGTCATAAAATAATGTACACTTTCAAGAAGAGGGCAAGAAAAAAAAACTGTTAAGGGAAGCTTTGTGACTAATTTTTAAAATATTCAACAATGCATTGCAGCCTTTGTTGACAAGGACATTTAATGCCCATTTCTACCTGCTGTTGAGACAACCTATTGGTTTGCTAGGCCATTTCAGAAGGCAATTGGCAGTAAAATTACTGTTGTGGATTTGGAGCAACATTCAGGCCAGACTAGGTATAAATGGGAACGTTTCTGAAAATCAATAGCATATCATCAACAATTTTCAAGATATGCATACAATTCTGATCACACTTCTATAAAAAAAAAAATTGTTAAACTTGAGAGGGTACAGCAAAGATTTACAAAAGGATGTTGCTGGACTGGAGGGTTTGAGTTACGGGACTAGGTCAAATTGGAATGTCTGAACGGTGCGGACAAGTTGAACAGAAGGGTCTGTTCCAATGACTCAATGTGGTAGGGGAAGACTTATTTTCCATACACCTACTTTAATATTTTCTCAGAAGGTTGCGGATCACTTCATAAGGCTCAGGGAACTTTAAAAATCAACAGCAGATTAGTTACTCGCAATGGATTTTTTTTGGACACTAGATATTATAAAAGGTGTCATCAGTACTGCAATGAGATTTTATGCAAACCACCTGTATCAAGGACACTCCCTACAGTTCAGTCATTATCTGATTCGCTGATTTAAGTATGAAGTACCAGTAAGTCACAGATTAAAGATACTTAGCTTCACCCTGTGACAAAAAGTGAGTTCCCAGATCACAGGCTGAAGTAGACCTGGCAACTGAGTAGAGTTCTAATTGTCCTGAAATTCTATACCCAAATTGTGCATTAGCCTTTGGCGAAGTTTTGTGGTGTGAAAAACACACACTTGGGTGCTTTTAAACTAAAATACTTCCAGATCAGGTTTGAAAAAGCCAGCTTATGGCTCTCAGATTCACCTTAATTCCAGTCACATAAGAACATCCTTTTTCACTCTGTTCCATTTCCTATGTCCAGATGTCCAATTTATACTAAACAACTTGGTCCTTATGAGATTTCCATTCCTTTAGTTTGGGGAAAATTGGAATCCAGGTAGAAGAGGTGAAAGGACATGCACCAGAATAGCTCCTGCAAGTGAGATTACTGAACTAACATTTAATAAACAACTTATAGCTAACAGTTATATGAACATAAATAGTGTTAAAATGCATTTATCAATTGCTTTTCTTTTGGATTGCAATTTCAGCCCGGATTACATTTTCCCCCTAAAAATAAGAATTTAGGAGATACATTAGTATAAAATAGCCACAAAATACTGACCTTCTAAAATATTTGGGTTAAACTACAGTAATCCAACATACTTCATAGCAATGCCACGAATGTAAAAGACCAGTTTTTAAAGTAGTGTAGGATCCCACCCCACCAACCTGCTCCCAGGAAACAAACACTCTGGCACACACAAGTGCAACCATAAACTGTACTGCAGAATGATGGGCTACAGACATAATTCTCTACACAATCAATTCCTGATATCAGCCAAGCTATCTGGGGAAAGACGGGTTGGAAAAAAAACCACAACAAATCATTGTATACAAAATAAAAATTTCATTGTGTATTAAAATCACTTGGAAGAAAATGATACAATTATATACAGATATGTGAAACTTGAACCAAAATAACTACAGCAATATGCACTTCCACAGTGACTAATTCATAAACTGACGTCACCTGGTAGCTAATGAAAGAACTGGAAGTCTTTGCAAATGAATGAAAATGCAGAATTGCTAAGTTAGCATGGATGCAAGGAAGAAAAAAACAGCTTTGGTTCTACATTGTCAATATATACAGTACCATTCAGCTTCTAAGAACTCATGATCTTGCATGAGTTTGATCATTTGGACCACAAGTTCTTAGAATTCAATATATCTACATAATTGAAATCTGTTGCATCTTCGCGTTATCAATATTAAAGGCACATCTAGTTGATGAACAGATATTTGTTCCCCCCCCACCCCTTGGGGGTTTACAGTACATAAACTGCACTGGACAACTATACAATTTTCTCTCTCTAGCTTCACATGAAGTTCAAGAGAATATAATCTGCGAATCTTAAACCTATTGTATTCATTCCTGTGAACTGAATAGGTTTAAGTGCAAATTATGTGAATATTTTCTGCCCACTAACATCTTTACATACATAGACATCTGTAGCATTTCATTACAGATCAAAAAATTGTAACTCACTGCAGATATATATATAAAAAAACCTATCAAATCTGTGCAAGCTACTTGCTAAGCACATTACAGTTTTGACTATTTAACAAGAATCAAGTGCATTTCCACTGAAATTGCTTTTACAGATGTTACAAATTGTGCAAGAGCTACTTATACACAATTTAACTTAAAAAATTAAAATTTCTCTTAGAATGTTAAAGGAGGCTAGAAAGTTTACTTTTTGAAGGACTCAATACTCCTTCACTTTACAGAACACTGACCAGTTCTTGATACTCATCCAACATGTCCAAGAGCAATAACAAAAATTACAATGTTAAAAAAGAAATGGGAATTTTTACCAGAATAAAGTTGAAAATTCAGTGTGCTTACATTTGGAAAATTATTGAAAACATTATAAATGGTAGAAAGCAGAAGACTGTAAGAATGAAAATGTTCAAAGTTAACAGGCTTTATGAACTTTTACTTTAAAAGATGGAAAGTTGATCATTCTACGTTGTTTTGTAAAAATACTCAGGCTACTGGAATACAACAATGTAATGCTCTTGAAACCTGTTAAAATGAGTCAATCATCAAGAACTTCTAATAAATATTGGTCACCGTTAATAAATTATCACAGTTTTCTAACCATTGCACCCTTAGCAGCTGTTCATATTTTTTCAGTGCTATGTACTAGTTGTGCGTTGTACCACTGCTATCTAGTCTCCCGTTTTAATTAGATTGCGGTTTCTGCTGGTGCACGGAGTTCATTTTGCGATGTGGAAACTTTTTCTAGTGAATCACGAGCAGCAAGCTGGAGAGGAAAAATAAAATAAATATATTGCATAACTAGTGTTCAGTCACCACTAAAGAGTCTTTATAAATAAGGTTTATTCCTTTCTGTTCTGGATACTGCCCTTGTAAATATTTTTTTTGTAACTAGGCTGCAATATTTCAATTAATTTTACTAAAATATTTACATGATTCAGTAAAATGCCTTTCATTCCTACTCAACAAGCTGTTTAAGTGATCACCATCTGATTCTGGCTGAACACAGACCTGCCCAGAATGCAGTTGACTAATTCACTCCCCATCAAATCGCTGCAATTTATGACCAGAATGGGTACTGTGCATATAATCTGTATATAACAATGCTCCAATCAGTGCATTTTGCTGATAAAACTACCCATATCAAATGTTGGTGTAGTTTGGGTCTTGAATTCTACTTATTGCAGCTTGGATTTTGTTTGCTGTAAAATAGCCAGTTTGTCAGGTGTTTTACTGTAATTCTCATGCCGCCTCCAACTTCATGTCTTACAGGACAATGGTGGTGTCAACAGGGACCTTAACCTATCTATCAGTCTTGACCAGAGAAGGCAATGGTACTTCCAAAAAGAATTCTTACGCAATGTAAGCATTACTGTTAAGGTCAGTATTTAAACCTATCCCTAATTGCGCTTGAAAATGCTCGTGTTAAGCCGCATTCTTGAACCATTGTAATTCATGCAGTGTAAATACATCTTCAGTACTGTTAAGGAGGGAATTCCAGATTTTCACTTGATGGCACTAAAGAAATGGCGATAGATTTCCAAGTCTAGATGCTGCAAGACATGGAAACATGTCCAAATTTCAACTGCTATATGTCAGGTAAATTGAGAGAGAGATTTGGCAATGGAAAATAATCTTCAACTGATCAGAATTTTTGCAATTGGAATGACTACTTGAATTATTTAAATTTTTAGGCAAAGACACTGTCTTTACAGCACTGTGAACCATCATGTAAACTCAATTAGAGTTTCAGCAGGCATCTAAAAGGTCAGTTTTGAACTTTAGATCAGAGCGTCATGTCTTCAAATGAGAAAACCAATTTTTGATATGAATTTTATACGAATCCTGAAGTCTATCACATTCAGCTTCTCTGGCCAAGAATTAGAGCCCAGTCTTATCCTTCAACATTAAGCAATCATTGCTAGAATAAGACATTGGAAGAGGTAAGCCATTGGACCAGTTGTGTCCACTCTGCCATTCCACGAGCTCATTTGATGGTCCTCAACTCCATATTCCTGCTTTCCCCCACAAGCCCTTGATTACTTAATGATACAATGTCCCAACACCAACATATTCCACAGGAGATAATTCCACTTGCTTTCCCACCAATTTTAACGGCACCTGTGAACACGGCAACCGTGGGCTCTTATCCTACCCTAAGTTGCCGTATGTGCAGTACCTTATTGAATGCCCTTTCAGAATCCAAATTTATAAGAGTTTCTGGTCCCTCTTTATGTACTCTGTTTATTACCTTCTAAAAGAACTGTATACATTTGTCAAAAAAACTAGAATCTGAAGTCTTAGACTCGCACACTATGAACCTGCCTTGTGTCAAATTACTACAGAATCCTTCATAATTGAAAGAGTTAAACAATCAATTTACCTGCGCACTTACAGCCAAGTTTGCTTGTTGTCTTCTTAGGTCTGATTTTATGAAAACTGTAAAGAAAATACAAATTATGAAACCATTTATTTTCTGTTGCACACACATTTAAATCAACAATGGAACCTATGAAAGTGAACATTTACAACCTTCCAAAGAAGATTGGTTAGTTTACTTACATAGCCAATTAAACCATAAAAATTATAACATCTGTACAGTAAACTTTATTCAGCATCTTTTTAAATCATGAAAAATGAGGCTTTCAAAAATGCATAACATAAAATGAAGGCTTTCAGATAGTTTCCATCATACAAACTAAATTATTACAAATACATTTCTAGTTACAAAAACATTAGAGAAGTATTACTGAAACACATCTCATTTATATTCTTTAAACATTTTTTTCTTAATAATGACAATTCCATTGTAATCAATTACATTTGCTTTAACAACGTTGTGGATGTTATACAAATGTCTGTTTATCATTGTTACCAGCAAGGAACAAAATTTACAAATCAGCTTCTGTCAACCTGTCCTTTTTATTAAAAAAATCCCCGGCGATGAAATATTTAATTTACTTGAATAGCAGCACCATACACAAAAAAGTATTGAGTTACATTTTTGCAGAGTCCTTACCTCACACAGCTTCCAGACAGAACAATGGCTGAAAATAGTAACACTAACCAATTTAGAAATAAAAATGTCCAGCATATATTAGAAGTCACCAATAGAAGGGAGTGATTTCAAGGCTATATATAAAGGGGACATGAAGGTAGAATTATGGTTTATCAAAGTAAAATAATTTTGGTAACTGCCACAAAAACATGATTTAAAGTACTTGTGATTGTTGAGATTATTTTGTACAAACTTGAGGCCAAGTGATAAACTTGTTAAATAATTCAAATATTTAAAGCATTTACATATGTGCTTACATTTTTGGGCATTAAGATGTTGTTATTGTGCAAGTCAGTCCAAAGACTCAGGCTTGGAGCATAAGTTGTAAGAAAGTCAGGTGGGAGAACTATGTGTGGAGACTCCACATGATATTCAGTGTGATTGCAATAGAAGGTATGGTGTCTATTAAACTTCACCTCAACAGCAATCTGCATTGTTTATCATCAGTCACATGCTGCACAAGTCATGTCGACAGTCGCCCATGAGAGATAAAAAACATTGCAGAGTGTGGTTGAGAAGTCACGTGTGTTACACAGCACTAATTGTTATATTATTTTAAAAGGCCATGAGCTTTATATTGTAATTTGTGCAGAGTTCCAAAATGAATTATGGCCTCAAATCACTCCCAGCTATTCTTTCTGCTCCAGTGTGGTGCATTAAAGCTACAACCAAGCTCAAGTACAGAAGCTAATTCACCATTTTATACCTGCATACTTGATGAGTAGTGTGTGCAGATTTAGGTTATGACAGTTGTGCAGTGGCTCCATTCTTTTCATGTTTATGCTTTAAACTAAAGTTTAATCAAAAGATGGTTCATGCAGTTAATGTCACCCACTGGATTTTATAGTTGTGTTAGAAGCATCTCATAAGAGAGTAACATATGCAACCTGCCCTTAACAACCAATGAAGAACTCAAAAGGTTTGAGTGCGCATATTTAACATGAAAAGGATTTAATAAAAAGACATTTCACTATTAAGTCATACCCCTACACGGATTCATTACCTGTAACAACAACAGTTGCATACCATGTCTAGTGGCTGGAGGAAAAAAATTGTCACTTTTCCACATCAGATGGTGGACAGACTAGAGTATGAACCTTCTGCTGGAGAAACAAAAAATAAACTGACACTATCTTGTTTTGACGTGTACAGAATAGTGGTTACAGCAGGTCAGTCGATCAGGGTTTATTTGTGCTTAAGTTAAGAGTTAGAAACTTATTTTTGACAGCCCCAGCCAGCATCAAGTACTCCTGACATGGTCAGGTAACGGTCAGATGCAGAGTAAAACTCCCTTTAAACTGCCCCAACAAAGTAACTTAACTGCAATCTCAGAACACCAGAGTGATATTTCCTCATCAGCTATTTTCATAGCCTCAAGAGACAGATTGCCACCTGGTGTCAAACATACAGGAAGCCCTGTGTTGTGGAACTATGCGAATTAAGAAAAGGTTGAGATTACCGGACTCAATTCATGTCAAGTCTCTTTAAACAAATTAAAAGGTTTTCCTTCCATACATTCAGCTTTATTTCAACACATGCCCCAGGAGAGGACAGTGTTCCAATCCTCAGCACCATCAAATCCCCATCAGAATTGTTTCTGGTTACACGATGGTTTCTGTTACTAGCAGCAGCAGCATAACGCCGCCTTACCCTTACACGATTTTCCACGGACAGTCACAATCTTGGTTCGTTCATGAAGACTGGTTATATTTCTTTCCTAAAACCTAAACAGACTAGCTTCACAATTGACTTGTTAATACAAACATGTCAGTAAACCAAACAAGAGCAGTGTGTGCCCACAATGTTGCAGAACACACAAGAGTTCACAGGATGTCAAATTTGAAGAATGAAGGCTTAATAGTTCATGAGCATCACAATGACTGAAAAAGTGTTATGTTTTTGAAAAGTGCTGCATCTGTCTTTATAAATTACATTATTTTATCTCCCTTTCATTGAGCTTTCCATTCACATTTGAACGTCTGCCCTTACCACTGCTTTTTTTTCTTACCGCCACTTGCATAGCCACCATGTATTGCCACATGCCTTTATTTCAAGTGACAGAAGAGTGATCAGCATTTTAGTATTCACGCACTGTATAGAGAAGAGATACTGGAAATCTGTTAGAAAGCTGAAATACATTCAAGGAGCTCTGATGGAGTCAGTGTACTTAGATGAGAATTTGTGCACAACTTCAGGTCTTGAGACTATTAGTAGCAGCCTCCTTTAGGAGAGCAATTCATTATTATGGAACCTCAACCAATCGCGTGGGGCCCCCTTGCTTCCATGTCCTGTCTAAATCTCAAGAATGAGGAAATGTAGTTTTAACCACCCAGAGCTGCATCTGGATGACCAGAAGAGCATGTTGGGTTGAAAGTCATTCATATCACTACAAGGACGTTGGTCTCTTCCAATTTTGTCAAAAATTCTTCAGTGATTTATTCCACCAGGATTTAAAAGGAATAATGGAGTAAAGCTTCCTAAACATGTTTTCTGAATTTCATTCTTCAGCCATGTACTTCAAGAGAAGGATCTAACATTATTCCTCAAAACCTTTCACTATCTTGGAAATCTAACAAAAGCTAAAACTCATGTCTCAAAATTCTCTAATTACACACTACCAATAACTTGCATACAACTTTCTAATTAACTGACTTACCTAGTTGATTTTCTTTGCATAAATGCTGTGAAATCCTACTGTAATTTACTATATGTATTTACAGTACTCAACATACAATCAAAACTTAGTACCTGTAGTTTGTTGAACTGGCTATATACTTCCTGTGCTGGAGAGAGGAGCAGCTGGTAAAAGGAGCTCTGCGATTTATTAGGAAAAAAACTGGGTAAATTGGTTAAGAATATACAATACTTTGGGTGGAGAGTGTGCACAATGTTTACAGTTACAGTCAGTTGAAATTTTTTTTTAAATCAACAAACTTTGAAGGTATACAAGATTTGAGTTTGCAAAGTTCAAGATTCGCTGCAGCCTTTTCTCCAGTGTGAGTAAAAGCCTAATGAGAGCAGCAAGGATTCTCAAAATGAAGCTGCTGACAGACAGTACTGGAACGTAAGAAATCCAAAAATAAAAGGCAGCTGAATATAGAACCCCCAGGGATACCAGAGAATCAAAAGTGGATGAAACACAGTAGAATCTTAAGACATACCTATTGCTTAACAAAGGATCAAGGTGACAAAAAGTAAATAAAAACAAGAAGCATACTAGGTGTAAGATTGTGTTCTGAAAAATTTTTTTTTTAAATTACATGTTTGAACGAAATCTACAAGTAAAATGATGGAAGAACTGAAAATTACTCAAGGCCACATAATTACAGCCTCAAAGAATTTTCTACAGTTATCTAGCAGGTAGAAACTAAATTCCTTAAGTGAATGTGCCAAAAGACAGTGCATGTCTCCTCAATCAAAAGCAGCATTTCAAACCAAAATGGTGCAAATGACATAATGGCGATTATTGCCATTCTTATCAGGAACCCAGTATGGAGGTAAGCATAAAAGTGAATTGAGAGAGAACATAAAGTGCAGCACCTCATTTTCCAGGAGCAATGGTACACAGGAAGGACACAGGAAGACAGGCTGATGTTCCATTAAAGGCAATGTGGATGAACCAAATGTTTTGTAGAAGTTCAGTACAAAAATAGTTAGAAATATTATAAAAGTAATATGTCGATATCCAGGAAGTAATATGTCGATATCCAGGTACAAAGGAAGATACTATATAATAAATAATCACTGAATTACGTACTGAAGGGAACTGATTTTTGAGGAAAAAAATGATAACCTCAAATCAGATAGGGAAAACAAATGTGCGTTAGCAACCCAAAATCAAAATAGGTGGTTAGATATGCAGCTAGTATAAATGCAATATAAAAAAATTACAATCTAATCAGAACTAAAGAGATAAAGCTACTGTAATAGAAGCTTTCCGATGACAGAATTAGGCAGAAAATTAATGCTTCTGTGTAATGATAAAATAGCTAAGAATGAATTAACAATTGATACAGTCGAAATTAATAAGAGCAGAATAATTGGGGAAAACATTTGTCAGTGGAAAGTAGTTAAGAATGTTTAAATACTTAGGTAACTAAGAGTCAACATGAGAGAGTTGGGCACCCTGGAACAATGGGGATAAACCAGGAAATATTAAGATGAAGGAAGATGAACAGTTAAACGGGGCAGAAATTTATTATTTAACACAACAGAAGCACCACAGTCGGTCTATGGTATTCAACAATCCATCAGAAATGCCTAATAATCTAAAAAGGAACTGAAAACTATTTTTATGGTGGCCACTAAATAGGTAGATTTGATGTTCAAATTAAGCTTTTGATGAGAATAACTGCATAGATTGCAAAGTTAAATTAAAACACTTCCAAAATAGAGTAAGTAGGCAAAGTTAAAAGTGAAGCCTGGTGCAACGTTAATTCCTATGAAATGAATTAGTGGACGGCACGGTGGTACAGTGGTTAGCACTGCTGCCTCACAGCGCCAGAGACCCGGGTTCAATTCCCGCCTCAGGCGACTGACTGTATGGAGTTTGCACGTTCTCCCTGTGTCTGCGTGGGTTTCCTCCGGGTGCTCCGGTTTCCTCCCACAGTCCAAAGATGTGCAGGTCAGGTGAATTGGCCATACTAAATTGCCTGTAGTGTTCGGTAAGGGGTAAATGTAAATGTAGGGGTAGGGATATGGGTGGGCTATGCTTCGGCGGGTCGGTGTGGACTTGTTGGGCCGAAGGGCCTGTTTCCACACTGTAATGTAATGTAATCTAAAAGAAACATATTGGAATCCCTGCTGTAAACAAGGAGCACTAAAGATGATAATATTTTGAAGAGAAAGGAGAAACAAATAGAATCAAAACTATTCTTCCACAAGAATAGAAAAGATGACTGGAGATAGGTGCAAGAAAAATTCAGACGTTCTCTCTCAATTGTTAAGAAACCAGTTAGTAGGTTCTTTAAAAGCAGACAGGTCAAGAAGTGATGTCAATATTAATATTTCACATCAGTCTTCATTTTAGAAAATAATGGACAAATTCTAGGTAATCAAATTGCTTAAAAAACAGTCACTTCGGAATTAAAAAGTGGTGGTATGAAGAGACTGAAGTTATTAAACTATGCACACTAGAACGACGAAAAATCAAGCCACAAGATGCTAACTGATGTATCTAGCCCTCCAAGAGCTCCATGAATATTTTAATGGGGTATTAAGCTGTAATTAATGTTTTTTAAAAGCAATAGGTTATGTCCCATTAGTATGGAATTAGGTGAAGTTGGAATTAACATTAACAGAAGTAATGTCCAGTAAAGCTTATTTGGATCTTCAGATGCCATCTGATATGTTTAAACATAAGAGACTAATTTCATTAAATGAACAGAAATTAGCTAAGAATAGTAATGGGGAGATGAAGATCAAGAGGGAAAAAATGAATGAGAGGCATCAGCTGAGACATTACTGAGCAGTCTGCTTTGACCTCCCTGCTATGTTATTTAAAAATGATCTGAACGCAAGATATTTCAAATGATTTAAAATTCTGTTGATAATGCCAGGCAATAGGCAAATCAGTAGTGTAAAGGAAATGGAGAACATACCAAAAAAATCTAGGTGAGTTTAAAGTGAATGTGGAAGAAATAATGGAAAAGTAGAATAGGAAATACATGCTTGAGTGTAAAAGGAATATGCATTGAGTGATGGAAAGCAATTTAGATGAAAAACAACATTTCACTAAAAAGATTCAGTCAATGCAAAGCTGTTAACACATCAAACTTCTGGAAAGTAGCTCAAATAACAAAATTGAAATAGGTTATCTGAGCCCAGTGTATCTTACGATTTGATCTCACTGGGAACATTGTACATGATTTTAAAACATAAAGGATACCGATGCACTGTCGAATGTTCGCAGAGCAAGATAACTTGGAGACTTGGGGCCCTATGTTGCAAAGAGAACTGCAAATATTCCTGAACATGGACTGATCACAAAAAGTAAAGGAAACTTAGTAATGCTCAAAGCTGAGTAAAAGATTGAAAGAAAGTATCTTTCTCTATCTTCTCCATATTTAAAAAGCAGTCAATGCAATGGCAATTAACTCTTTCAAAGCTGGACAAATGTTTAAAAGAACCATTGTGAAGGTTCCAAGTACAACGGAGAAACAAGTGGAACAGTCAGCATTGAGAGGTGCATATTGCATCGTTAGATTGATCCAGAAGTTTTACTTCATTACCCTTCAGGTGGGGGGCTAGAAGTGATGGGAAGAGAAAATACAGGAAGAATAGAAGTGGGTCTGGGTAAAATTTCAGAGCTTTATCTTCTTGGATTTTATCAGTCGTTGGCTGCCACCTTCTTAAGATTGATAGGGCTGAGTGTTGTCCTGAATAGGAAAGAACATACAAGATCTGTGGAGGGAATGGCCTTGATGGTCTGAACAGCCTCTTTCTTGTTCCACATTGCATTTTATATATTTAGCAGATTTAATGTGCTGCTTCCCTCAGGCAGAAATTTATTACACAACAATTGCAAAATAGTAAAAAGTAATTAATTACCTGTAAGAAGGATTCCCACAAAGATCCAAGAACAAAGAAAAAGATTTCCAGCTAATGTGCCATAATCAGCTTTCAACTTTCCTTGGGCCAGTGTGAACACAATTCCAAATAGCTGCAATTAAATCAAAACAAAACTCTACTGAAATAACTGTCCAAAATTCCTCTTAAAGGAATGAACTAGATTGCATACAGCTCCACAATTACTCAACAATATCTCACCAAGTGATCATTACAAGTGCACTAAATGCTGGCAAGTTACTTGACTGTCAGAAAACAAATCCTCTCCTCAGGAAATTAGCCTATGTGGAATATCAGCCAGGAACTCAAACATCAAATGTAGTGCTCACAGTAATCCATAATTCAACAATTTAATAAATAATCATATCAAAAGTTTCTATCAGAAACAACACAAGTATATTTAAACAGTAGGAAAGAATTCATCTGGATTAAATAGTTTCTACCAAACCCCTGGGGCCAGCAACATGTTAGCCATGACTGGAATCATCACTTTTAATTAATTATCATTGTCAAATGCTGGGCACTGAAAATGATCTATTCCAAGTGTGGAGCTTAATCAGGTTTTAAATTGGTTGATACAAAACCATAAAAACTAAAACCCAATATTTTTTCCCTTTAATCCCATTTTTCTTTATATTGGATTAACCATTTAAATCACCCATTCTATCGTATATTTCCTTCTTGGTCCCAATCCTTCAGTCTGACAATTGATTGCACATCTATTAGATCCCAGAACTCTGGTTTATCTTGCCATGACATTTTCATCGAAAGACTTTCATAACTTGTAAAGTATTGACGCTGTTAAACTGGCATGGATAAATCTAGCCAATGACAGCCATCGCAAATTATGGACCTATATTGTTTAGCATGAAACATTAGTCCATTAAGTTTTTGAGAGGGAGAAGCTGGAATCAGTTGTAACATTATTACAATTCAGTAAAGGTAACTACAAAGACTTGAGGAAGAAGCTGCCAGAATTGATTGGACAGTGCAGCAGCAATGGCATGGAGTTTCTGAGGGCAATTCAGGAACCACAGCAGAAATTCATCCTAAGATTCATCCAGCACACTAAAAGTAGGACGAGGCAATCATGGCTGATAAGGGAAGTCAAGGACAGCATCAAAGCAAAAGAAGAAGCACATGATTCAGTGGAGATTAATGGGAAGTGAGAGGATTTGAAAGCCTTTAAAAACTACAGGACAACTAAAAATGCAATAAGCGAGGAGATGAAAATAGTGTAAGATAGCCAGCATCATAAAAGAAAATTGCAAGAGTTTTTCAAATATATAAAAGGTAAGACAGGCAAGAGTGAACACAGGACCACGAGAAAATGAGGCAGGTGTAGTAGTAAGGGGGTAAGACAGGCAAGAGTGAACTCAGGACCACTAGAAAATGAGGCAGGAGTAGTAGTAAGGGGGAATAAAGAAACGGCAAAGGAATAGGCATTTTTGCATCAGTCTTCATGGTGGAAAACACCAGTGGTATACTAGAACTTCAAGAGTCCGGGCAGTGGTGAGTGCAGAGGTCATCACTTAAGGAGAAGGGGAAGCTGAAAGGTCTGAAGGTAGATAAATCCTAGACCAGATGGATGACAGGCCAGAGTTCTGAAGGAGTTAACAGAGGACACTGCTAGCATTAGCATCTTTTAGAAATCACTGAAGTCAGAGGGGGTTCCACAGGACTGAAAAATGGCTAATGAAACATCCCTGTTTAACAAATGCAGCAGGACCCTGACAGAAATTATAGGCTATTTAGCCTGACCTTGGTCAGTAAGATTTTAGAGTCCATTATTAAGAATGAGATTTTGGAGTATTGGAAATAACTGGTAAAATCGGGTTGAGTCAATTCAGCTTTGTCAGGGGGAAGTTATGACTGACAATTCCATTAGAATTCTTTGAGGAGGTGATGAGCAAATTAGAGGAGAGCCAGTGGACATGATCTATCTGGAATTCCTAAGGGCTTTGTCAAGGTGCCGCACAGGAGGCTACTCAGTAAGAACACTTGGTATTAGGGGCACGGTATTGGCGTGGATAGAGGATTAGCTGACTGACAGAAGGCAGAGCGCAGGGATAAAAGGGCGTTTTTCAGGATTGCAGCCAGTGACTAGTGAAGTTCTACAGAGGTTAGTATTGGGATCTGGATGAAGGAACTGAGGGTGTTGTTGCTAGGTCTGCAGATGACACAAAGATAGGTGGAGGGACAGGTAGTGTTGAGAAAGCAGGGAGACTGCAGAAGGACTTGAACAGATTAGGAGAATGGCAAAGAAGGGGCAGATGGGAATACAATGGGAGAAAGTGTGAGATTATGCACTTTGATGGAAGAATATTTTCTAAATGGGGAAAGACTTCTGAAATCTGAAGTACAAAGGGACTAGGGAGCCCTTAAGACTCTCTTAAGGTTAACATGCAGGTTCAGTTACCAGTTAGGAAGGCAAATGCAATGTTAAACATTCATTTCAAGAGCACTAGAATACAAAAGCAGAATGTATTGCTGAGACTGTAGAAGGCTCCGGTCAGACCACATTTGGAATATTTAAGCAGTTTTGGGTCCCACATCTAAGGAAGGACGTGCTGGCATTGAACAGGCCTGGATACAGCGGACGTGGAGAAGATGCAGGAGAGACTAGAACCAGAAGGTACAACGTCAGAGTGAAGAGACAATCCTTTAGAACTGAGATGAGAAAAATTCTTTCAGCCCACGGGTAGTTAATCTGTGAAACTCATTCCCGCAGATGGCAGTAGAGGTTAAGTCATTGAGTGCATTTAAGACAGAGATAGATGGATACTTCTTAACTAAGGGATCAAAATTTATGGAAGGCGGCAGGAGAACAGGGTTGAGAAACATATCTGCCATGATTGAATGATGAAGCAGACTCTGAGCCAAATAACCTAATTATGCTCTTATATCTTCTGATTTTATGATCAAGACAGAGAAAAATATACTTAAATTTTCACATTTAAAATTTAGGTCAAATATACTTTACTTGATGAAAGAAATGTAAGTATTAGTCAGATCACAACACCCAGTATTTAAATAAACGAATGACGAGAGAGCATGGACGATTATATCATTCATCAGCTTCTTTATCAAATGACAAAACATATCTATCTAGCTTGACAAATATTAATAATTTAACAATCCTCCACCTACAAATCATAACTTACCTGTGCAGATGCATTGAGAAGTCCAGATGATGTCCCCTCAGGCTCTGGGTAAGTTATTTCAACACCAAACTCAAATCCCAATGGAAGATAACCAGTCATGAAAAAACTGAAAATATAAAAACGTATTTAGTCACTTTGCATAGAAAACACAGCAAACAACCAAGTGTAAACAGCATTTTTGAATCCTTTGGTGACTGAACTTTCAAACAGTCCAGTTCTAATTTCAGCTGTGAAATGTTGAGTAAATACAAATTATTTTATTCAAGTACATAAATATTACCAAACATTTTAACAAGATTCAGATACTTACAATAATCTAATCGCAGTGAAAATATTTATTTTGACTTCAATACTTAGCAAGTGCAAGTTTTTAACAATGAAATAAATTTTAAGAATTAAAATGCTAGATCTGACATTGAAATACTAAGTTACTTTCCCAGGTTATTCAAAACCCCCAAGTGTTGCATCTGTACTATACATAGATTGCCAGATCACTTTAGCTGTTAGAACTGTAAGTGTAATTGTTATCTACATTCATCTAGAAACTCAAGCTCACAATAACGTATGGACTAAAGACTTTAAACAAATGCATTTAGAAAACTATTCTTTAAAATGGGAACGTTTGCATTCATCAAACTAGAAACAAATTACTTTTATTGCAAATTCAAACTACATGTCTTGCTTTGTGTTTATGTGGTAAATATTTACTATAGTTAAACTTTTGTTGTCTGCATTAAATTGTGAATATTCTTCTAGATTGTTTGTACTGAACTTTTTTCATGCATTATTTAAGAAATATAAAAAGTAATTTCAGATATTGTCAAAAAATATGACTGAAGATTTATCATGCAACTCAACTAAGTATTGGATGAAACACTTCTACAAATGTGCATTTGCTCAGATATACCCAAGTTCAATACTATCAAATGACAAGAAATCTCATTTTTTCCCTTCAGCAAATTTTAAAATTGAAAACTGATCTTCGAACACTATACTTAAACATCCACAGAACTGAAGTACAACATGCAGCCAAATTTAATTGGTAGTTAATGAGTAAAAATGCATTAAGTAATCAGATGCACTAATCATTCTCCCTCCCAGCCCCCAACAAATGTTTCCAAAGTTTCTGAAATTGTTTCCAAATTAAGTCAATGATGGGTAGGCATTAGTAACTGAAATGGTACAGTCAAAACACCTTTATATTTAGGACAAAGCTATAAACAAAGGCGCTTAACTTGAATTTAATCACAAACCTAGCTAGGTAAGGATGAGGACTTAAGGATGAGGATTGAAGAATGGCACTGGAAATGACATGGGTGTAGATGTGTGCCTTTCAACCTTATTAATGTATCAATTGTCAATCAACATTTCCTCAGTTATATCCTTAGTTAATGGCATCAGTGGAGGAGTTATTTTCTCATGTTTGAAATTTGGATCAGATCAATTTACCCTGGCTATCCTACACCTGTTTTAAACATTAATGTCATTAGGATTAATATCTGGATGAATAAAGATGCAACATAAGTTAGCTACATAGGTATACATCTCTTAAAATTACAAACTATAGAAACATCAACGCTGCTCTGCAGAGTGTTAAAAAAGCACATAGTATCTGCAGCAAACCACACTGCTACAAAGCCAATTTAGTTACTTGGGGAGGGGCATGCTAAATTAAAAAAGAGTAACAGATTCGACTCTGACGAAATGAAACTTTTAAATTCTAAAACCTATACTATTTGATTTACTATGGTGTTGATACTACTGAATCTATGCATATACAATTCCAACTTCTTGTGGGTACAGCAATGGCATATTAAGCACAATCTGAAGTTCTCAATGCCAAGAATTTTACTGTATACCTTACAAGAGTCCCCAACGTCTACTAGGAAAAGTACTGATTATTTTCTTAAACTGTAAATGTGCTAGTTATTGCACACATGAATCATGCTATGCACTACAGATTCTGTCAGAACTGTAACACAGGGGTCACAAGGTGGTTCAGGACAGTTGAACTAATAAACAAAGTGGCTTTAAAAAAAAAGTGATCTGACCCCCTTCGATTTTTGGGCACGTACTGAAGTGAGAGCTTCCAGTGAATCATCTTTTTCACTTGCGGGTTTATAGTCACCGAGACGACCAAACTGTGTGCTTATTCAGCTGTTGTTCACCACTATAAATTGGGCACCACATGAAGGAAAAGGTTGGAAAACTGATAGTCAGTTCATAATTCAACAGTGCAATTAACTAATTGAACATCATATGGTATTTTAGACATGTCACATTAAACAAAGATCACACTAAAGTGAGTGCAAAACAAATCTATTCAATCTACATTTCACTGAATAGTCAGTAAAGTTAGTAAGTTTAGTTACTTAGCAATCAAAAAAGATAAATAAAATAACCCTGGCTAGCCACAGCAGAGGGAATAGAGATAATTAAATGAGCAATGTATTCATTTCATAAGTGAACAGAGACTGGCAAAAACACTGTCTGCAACAATAACTTGTATTTTACATCTGAAGTGGAAAAGAACAAATTTTTAAACATGTTAATAAAACATCAACCACTTTAAACAAATTAGTTTATTACAGTGTCCTGGAGCATGAGCAAATACCCTTACAGCTGTCTGGAAGAGTTCAACTGCTCCAGTGCACGCAGCTTTCAATATATGTGCGCTGTGGACACAATGCTGTATATTCAGTGTGCTCACCTCTGAATGAGAAGGTCGAACCTTCTCAACAGTTCAAAGCTAGGATAGGAATTATTCCACTCAGCTTTGAGAATTATCTTTCAACCTGTATGGCATAGGTTTTCCTAACTAAAGGTGGGTGACCACCTCTTCCTAAGCTTTTGTTAATAGTGCTCTTGAACCAGCTCTTTGGAGGTGTGCAATTGGCTTCCCTCCCTTGCTCTGGGGAAGCATCTCCCCTAGACTAACTGGTTGAGATCAAGAACTCACCATACAAGGAATCGCGCGGTGAACCCATGTCCATTACTCTGTGGCGCAACATGTTAGTACACCACTGGGCCACCTACAAACATTTTAAAAAACATTATGTCCCTAACAAGTATTGAAGAACAATAAAAAGCGGATACATTGTCACAAATAAATTTGATAAAAGATTCCATTACATCTCAATGGAGGGTTCAATGGACAAGCTTATTTATTGCATTTTATTGCTTGGAGTGATTAACTTGTATATTTGAAACTAAAATCACTGACAAGCAGTTAAGAATATTCCTAAAATGTTTCTATTTTCAGCTTGAATGCATTATTATAAAAAAGTACATGTTTCACACAAAAAGCAAAACATTATTTGATAAGAAGCATTGGGACGCCATGTGACTGTCAGGTACACTGTAAATTTAAGCTGTTGAGGGTCTCAATAGGAATGGTAATTAATTTTTAGTACAGACCTATAGCAAACTTTGTTTATTAAAATATACACTGATTAAGAAGGATTATAAAAAGTTCTAATCATGATTCCAAGATTTTATTCTAATATCCCAATTAAGTGTTTTAAAGGCTTTTAGTCACGATATAACAGTGAGTAAGGAGCATGCAGAGAAAGAAGAGCAGCTGACAGTGTTAAGACTGCACTTGCTGAGACTCTGAATTAACAGTTCAAAGGTATATCATTCCATTCTCAAAATATATTTGGACCTCAAAAATTATCAACTTGAACTCACAACATTTAAAAGGAATGACATGGCAAAAGTAATCTAATTATAATACTTATTCACAATACAAATACCATTCAGTAATCAATTAATATCAAGACAGAGACATCAGACTCCCCTGGTGACTCTGCAAGTCTGCTCAGTGACTAGTTTAAACAGATCAATAAGTTCCTGTGTTTTAATCTTCAGTCAGTGTTAGCTAATAGAGGTATAGACAATAGGATGGAACTTACTACTGTGGTGTGGAAGGGGGCAAAAAATAAGGCTGAGTTCCCAATTCTAATTGCTATCCAGTGTGTAGGTAACACATCAGAACAGGCAGGACTGAAATGTGATACCCACTGAAGAATACCCTGATGTGCAAACCTTGATACTGATTATCAGGTTGAAACTATGCCTTATCAAGAAGCAATTAACCAGAGAGGAATGATGGCAAGGAAAAAAAAATTAGCAAAAACGGTTCACAAATTTTCATCTCATTGAATACTGCATTTTAAAAATTTAAACTAATCCTGCTGCAAAACTAACACCATTTAAGAATTAACTTAATCTGAATTATAAATAGATTTTTAAAAATCACTCCAATAAATAACATTAATAACACTTTCAATGCAATAGCATAAAAATACAGACAAAACACATTAATGGATTCCTTTATCTATTTAGTTGAAATATAAAATGGTCTCTTACCCCAAGGCTCCTGCTGTGACAAAGACTATTTGGATGTAACCAAGATTTAATGTGAAGGTGAAAACGAGCATTCCAATAAATGAGATGATGTAGACAGCAAGGGTAGTCTGTCTGCAAGTGAGAAACCAAGGAAAAGAATTACAAAAGGTAGAACTCCCATTCAACATTTATATTAATACATTAGTTCTGGACTACTAGGAAAGACATGCATATATTTAACGAATGAAGATACAGGGTTGCTAAAAACAAATTTCTAGAAGAATTCTTCTAGTGGATTTTGAAATAAGACACTGGCTCAGAATTTGCTGGAGCGTGCCCTGTTAGTTAATACATCTCCCTTGCCTCCAACTCAAAAAATTGTGTTGCAAATTGCTTAAGTTCAAGCTGATAACAGCTTAGCTGGAATCCTGGTAAATGATGGGACCAACAGTTTATCTACTTAACCAATATGATTTAAGGACAGAAAAAGAAACAAGAATGACATAAGGAAGTAGGGTAGATTAGGCACAGCAAGAGAAATAAAGAGGGGGGAACAAAAATGAGAGAGAGCGAGAGAGAGAGAAAGAAAGAAAAAAGAAAGAAAGAAAGAAAGGGGAAAGTGAGGGTTTTCTAAAAAAAAATTGTGAATAAAAACTGCCTACAGGAATCAGTTTCCATTATTTCAATTGTTCCTTTTCTGGGTCAGAGATCTAGTGGCAAAGCAGGATCATTAATCTAGAAGTTATAAATATCCTAACATCTTTAAAGTACCATCCCCAACTTTGTGGTGAGCTTAGTTGGTGATTAAAGTGGAAATGCAGGACTTTCCTGAAACTCTATGAAGACATTTATAGCAAGCTGCGATTCTCAGCACAAGTACAGGACAATTTCAAACTAATAATGGCATGCACCTTAAAATTCACTGATTTTCCCAGCAAATTCTGGGCCACTGGTTCATGCCAAATTAGGTACATATAAGCAGACAGATTTCTATTAGGGTTGATACAATAAGTGTTTTTAAAAATTCCATACCTTCCACTGAAATGCTAAACACAACTGGCTGAAGAGTTGTTTCATATCAGAACGTTTTCACTATTGCCCACTAATTGACGTCAGTGAGTAATAGTCTTCAGTGACTGATGTTAGCAGACAATAGAACAGACACTGCTGCCCACTGTCACAAAGCACAGGCAAAAAGGGTTACAAAGTTCCCCATTTTGAAAAATAAATTTAAAGTCTAGAGATGTAATAAAAACACCGAGTTTGGGCTACTAAAACAAGTTTAACTCATTTTCGTTAAAGTGATCAAGTGTGCAATAACTTGTTCAAGTTCTGGTTTAAGGTCCACATTTTACCCCTAGAGCTCTCCAGTGGAGTAAAGATGTATACAACTACACACCAATTTGAGAGAAATATCCAGATTCCTAGCCAACATTCTTCCTTTCACAAATTATAAAGTGCAACTAATTACTTGTTGCCTGTTACTAGCATAGAGGATTTGCCAAACCAGACGGGTCAAATATAATTATAGCTGTTACAATGCAGCAAGGCCTATTGAAAAGTAAATACAGATAAGAGCAATCAATAAGGTTCATGAATTGTTAAGCTTTGAAATAAAGTGTGGATGTGATGCTTCAGTTATACAGCACCTTAGAATGCATCTACAATACCAGATTTAAGTTTACGCACTAGGCACCAGGAAATGCACAGAAACAAAAACAGAAGTTGCTGGAAAAGCTCAGAACTGGAGCTCTGATGCAGGGTCACTGTACCCATAATGTTAACTTTGATTTCTCTGCACAGATGCTGCCAGACCTGCTGAGCTTTTCCAACAACTTCTATTTTTATTTCTGATTTGCAGTTCTTTCAGATTTTATTTACTAGGAAATATACATTGTGCTTGGAGATTATAGTGCAGATTCATCCAAAGGACACCACAATTTAAATTATAAAGACGTGTACCATTATGTTTATATTCCCTTGAGTTTATGTAGTTTTTTTTTGGGGGGGG
>NC_057718.1:46947385-46952117 GCF_004010195.1 Chiloscyllium plagiosum
ATAGGAAGCATGTGGAGGCACTGCAACGGGTGCAGAGGAGGTTTACCAGGATGTTGCCTGGTATGGTAGGCAGATCATATGAGGAAAGGCTGAGGCACTTGGGGTTGTTTTCATTGGAGAAAAGAAGGTTTAGGGGTGACTTGATAGAGGTGTACAAGATGATTAGGGGTTTAGATAGGGTTGACCGTGAGAACCTTTTTCCACCTATGGAGTCAGTTATTACGAGGGGGCATAGCTTTAAATTAAGGGGTAGTAGGTATAGGACAGATGTTAGGGGTAGGTTCTTTACTGGAATGCCCTGCCAGTAGCAGTGGTGGACTCTCCCTCTTTATGGGCATTTAAGTGGGCATTGGATAGGCATATGGAGGATTGTGGGCTGGTGTAGGTTAGGTGGGCTTGGATCGGCGCAACATCGAGAGCCAAAGGGCCTGTACTGCGCTGTATTCTTCTATGTTCTATGTTTTATGAGGCACAAGATGGAAAATTACAGACCAATTAGCTTAACCTCGGTCGTGGGTAAGATCCTTGAATCCATTGTGAAGAATGAGATGTCTGAATACTTGGAAGTGTATGGTAAAATAGGGAAAAGTCAGCATGGTTTCATTAATGGGAGGTGATGCCTGACAAATCTGCTAGAATTGTTTGATGGAAGTAATGAGCAGGTTAGACCAAGGAGAGCCAATGGATGTTATCTACCTGGACTCCAAGAAGACCTTTGACAATGTGCTGCACAGGAGGCTACTAAGTAAGATAAGGGCCCATGGTATCAGAGGCAAGATGCTAGCTTGGATAGAAGCCTGGCTGTCTGACAGAAAGTAGGGAGTGGAGATAAAAGGGTCTTTCTCAGGATGGCAGCTGGTGAGTGATAAGTGGTATTCTGCAAGGCTCAGTGTTGGGACCAAAATTTTCACTTTATATATTAACAATCTAGATGAAGGAACTGAGGGCAGTCTGGCTAAGTTTGCAGATGATACAAAGATAGGTAGAGGGGCAGGTAACATTGAGGAGGCAGGAAGGCTGCAGAATGGGCAAAGAAGTAGCAGATGGAGTACAATGTGGGGAAGTGTGAGGTCATGCACTTTGGTAGAAAGAATAGAGGCATGGACTATTTTCTAAATGGGTAGAAAATTCAGAAGCCTGAAGTGTAAAGAGACTTAGGAGTTCTAGTCCAGGATTCTCTCAAAGTAAACTTGCAGGTTGAGTCAGGAGTTAGGAAGGCAAATGCAATGATGGCATTTATTTTGAGAGGAGTTGAATATAAAAGCAGGGATGTACTTCTCAAACTCTATACGGCTCTGGTCAGACCACATTTGGAGTATCCTGTGCAGTTTTGAGTTCCATATCTCAGGAATGATGTACTGGTCCTGGAGCCTGTTCAGAGGACGTTCACGAGAATAGTCCCAGGAATGAAAAGCTTAACATTTGAGGAAGGTTTGAGGACTCTGGGTTTATACTTGATGGAGTTTAGAAGGGTGAGGGGTGTGGGGAGGGGATCTCATTGAAACACACAGAATACTGAATGGCCTGGACAGAGTAGATGTTTGGAAAATGTTTCTATTAATAGGAGAGACTAGGGACCCAAGGGCAAAGCTTTAGAGTAGAACATAGAACATAGAAAAGTACAGCACAGAACAGGCCCTTCAGTCCACAATGTTGTGCCGAGGATTAATCCTAATATAAAATAAAATAACTTAATCTACACACCCCTCAATTCACTGCGATCCATGTGCATGTCCAGCAGTCGCTTAAATGTCCTTAATGACTCTGCTTCCACCACCACCACTGGCAACGCATTCCATAAATTCACAACTCTCTGCATCAAGAACCTTCCTCTGGTGTCCTCTCCATACCTTTCTCCTAATATCTTAAAACTATGACCTCTCGTGCCAGACAATCCTGCCCTTTGGAAAAGTCTCTGGCTATTGACTCTATCCATTCCTCTCATAATCTTAAAAGCACACAACACCAGGTTATAGTCCAACAGTTTTAGTTGGAAGCACTAGCTTTCACAACCACCTGATGAAGGAGCAGCGCTCTGAAAACTAGTGCTTCCAATTAAACCTGTTGGGCTATAATCTGGTGTTGTGTGATTTTTAACTTTGTACACTCCAGTCCAACACCGGCATCTCCAAATGAATTCATAATCTTGTATACCTCGATCAGGTCACCTCTCTTCCTCCTTCTCTATAAAGAGAAAAGTCCGAGCTTAGTCAACCTCTCTTCATAAGGCAAGCCCTCCAGTTCAGGCAGCATCCTGGTAAACCTTCTTTGCACCCTCTCCAAAGCCTCTGTATCTTTCCTATAGTAGGATGACCAGAACTGGACACATTATTCCAAGTGAGGTCTCACCAGGGACTTTTAGAGCTGTAGCAAAACCTCGTGGCTCTTAAACGCGATTCCCCCTGTTAATGAAAGCCAAAACACCATATGCTTTCTTAACAACCCTATCCACTTGGGTGGCACCTTTGGGTAATCTATGTGGTTGAACACCTGGACCTCCACACTGCCAAGAATCCTGTCTTTAATCCTATATTTAGCATTCGAGTTCAATCTTCCAAAATGCATCACTTCGCATTTATCCAGATTGAACTCCATCTGCCATTTCTCAGCCCCGCTCTGCATCCTGTCTATGTCACGCTGCAGCCTGCAATAGCCCTGATATTATTAACGGCACCTCCAAACTTTGTATCATCTGCAAATTTTCTAACCCACCCCTCAACCTCCTCATCCAAGTCATTTATAAAAACTACAAAGAGCAGAGGCCCAAAAATAGAGCCCTGCAGGACCCCACTCAACACTGACCTCCAGGCAGAATACTTCCACCTACAATCACTTTCTGCCTTCTGTCAGCCAGCCAATTCTGAATCCAGATAGCCAAATCTCCCTGTATCCCATACTTCCTGACTTTATGAATGAGCCTACCATGGGGAAACTTCTCAAATGCCTTGCTGAAGTCCACATACTCCACATCCACTGCTCGACCTTCATTGACCTGTCTTGTCACATCCTCAAAGAACTCAATAAGATTTGTGAGGCATGAACTGCCCCTCACAAAGCCATGCTGACTGCCTTTAATCACACAATGCTTTTTCCAAATAGTCATAAATCCTATCCCTCAGAATTATTTCCAAAACTGTGCTGACCACAGAGGTAAGACTGACTGGTCTGTAATTGCCAGGGATTTCTCTATTACCCTTCTTGAAAAGAGGAACAACATTTGCCTCCTTCCAATCCTCCGATACGACACCCGTGGAGAATGAGGTGGCAAAGATCTTCGCCAGTGGCTTAGCAACCTCCTTTCTTGCTTCCTAGAGCAGCCTAGGATAAATCTGGTCTGGCCCTGGGGACTTTTATCAATCTTAATGTTTTCCAAAATTTCCAGCACATCAACTTCATCAATCTTAATCTGGTCAAGCCTGTACCCCAGTAAAGGGAAGACCATTTAGAACAGAGATAAGGAGAAACTTCTTCAGCCAGAGAGTGGTGAATGTATGGAATCCATTGCCACAGAAAGCTGTGGAGGCCAGGTCATTGAGTATATTTAAGACTGAGGTACATAGGTTCTTGATTATCAAGGGGCTGAAGAGTTATGGGGAGAAAGCTGGAGAATGAGGTTGAGAAACCTATCAGCCATGACAGAATAGTGGAGCAGACTTGGTTGGCTGTATGGCCTAATTTCTGCTCCTTGGTCTTATAGCCTAAGTCTTGCCTCGTTGAGATGACCCTTCACCTTGTGTATCACTATCAACATGTTAAATGGGATAAACTTCATTCAGATACAGCAGCTGAAACAGAGCATCTATGAGGCACTATGGGCCATTAACAGCAGCAGAATCTTACTCCAACACAATCTGCCACTTCATGCACCACATTATCCCCCATTCAAACATTACTGTCAAACCGGGGATCAATCCTGGTTCAATATAGAGTGCAGGAGGATATGCCAGGAAAACCACCAGACATACTTAAACATGAGGTATCAATCAGATGAAGTTGTCAAACAGGGCTACCTGCATGGAACAAGTGACAGAGATAAGCAATCACACAGCCAAAGGATCAGATCCAAGCTTTGCAGTTCTGTCATATCCAATTGCAAATGGTGGTGGACAAGTAGATAGCCGGAGATGTGTTGCTGGAAAAGCGCAGCAGGTCAGGCAGCATCCAGGGAACAGGAGAATCGACGTTTCGGGCATAAGCCCTTCTTCAGGAATGAGGAAAGTTTGTCCAGCAGGCTAAGATAAAAGGTAGGGAGGAGGGACTTGGGGGAGGGGCGTCGGAAATGTGATAGGTGGAAAGAGGTCAAGGTGAGGGTGATAGGTCCCTTGACACCGTCCTGTCCCCCTTAGTCCAAGAACTCCCCACCTACGTTCGGGACAGCACCCATGCCCTCCACCTGCTCCATGATTTTCGCTTCCCCGGTCCCCAACGCCTTATTTTCACCATGGACATCCAGTCCCTGTACACCTCCATCCCCCATCACGAAGGACTCAAAGCCCTCCGCTTCTTCCTTTCCCGCCATACCAACCAGTACCCTTCCACTGACATCCTCCTTCGACTGACTGAACTGGTCCTCACCCTGAACAACTTCTCTTTCCAATCCTCCCACTTCCTCCAAACGAAAGGAGTAGCCACGGGCACCCGCATGGGCCCCAGCTATGCCTGCCTCTTCGTAACCCTCCTTCGACTGACTGAACTGGCCCTCACCCTGAACAACTTCTCTTTCCAATACTCC
>NC_057718.1:46954090-46964775 GCF_004010195.1 Chiloscyllium plagiosum
GGGTGCAGAGGATGCAATAGATGCAATATCTATTCCATCCTCTCCCCCCGATGTGTCCTCCTCTATATTGGGGAGACAGGCCGGCTACTTGCGGAGCGTTTCAGAGAACACCTCTGGGACACCCGGACCAACCAACCCAACCACCCTGTAGCTCAACATTTCAATTCCCCCTCCGACTCCACCAAGGATATGCAGGTCTTTGGATTCCTCCATCGTCAGACCACAGCGAAACGATGGTTGGAGGAAGAACGCCTCATCTTCTGGCTAGGAACCCTCCAACCACAAGGGATGAACTCGGATTTCACCAGTTTCCTCATTTTCCCTCCCCCCAGCCTGTCTCAGTCAAATCCATCAAATTCAGCACCGCCTTCCTAACCTGCAATCTTCTTCCTGACCTCTTCGCACCCACCCCAGTCTGACCTATCACCCTCACCTTGACCTCTTTCCACCTATCACATTTCCGATGCCCCTCCCCCAAGTCCCTCCTCCCTACCTTTTATCTTAGCCTGCTGGAACTTTCTCCTCGTGGACAAGTAGATAACTCATTGAAGAGGAGGCTTCACAAACATCCTCATCCTAAATGATGGAAGAGTCCAGCACATCAGTGGAAAAAAAAGTTGAAGCATTTGCAGTAATATTCAAACAGAAGGGCCAAGTGGATGATCCATCTTGACTTCCTCCAGCAGTCCCCAGGATCGCACGTGCCAGTCTTCACCCAATTCAATTCACTCCACGTGATATCAAGAAATGGTCAGAGGCACTAGATACTACAAAGACTATGGGTTCTGACACCATTCCAGTTATAGTACTGAAGACTTGTGCTCTAGAACTTGTCACATCTCTAACCAAGCTGTTCCAGTAAAGTTACAATACTGGCATCTACCTGACAATGTGGAATATTTACCAAGTGTGTCCTATACATAAAAATCAAGACAAATCTAATCCAGCCAGTTACTGTTTCATCTGTATACGCTTGATCATCAATAGTGAATGGAAGGTTTTATCAACAGTGCTATCAAGCAGCACCTGCTGAGCAAACACCTGCTCTCTGAACCCCAGTTTGGGTTCCCCAGGGCCACTCAGCTCCTGGCTTCATTACAACCTTGATTTAAATATGGACAAAAGAACTGAACTCCAAGGGTGAGGTGACAATGACAGCCATTGATACAAAGGTCACATTCAACTGAGTGTGATTTCCAGGAGCCCTAGTAAAAGGGAAAACAATAGATATCAGGGGCAAACTCTCTGCTTGTTGGAGTCATACCTGGTTCAAAGGAAGATGGTTGTGGTTGTAGAGTTATAAGCACACAACATCAAATAGGCTCCTCAGCCCACCATGTCAATGGCGACAAACAAATGCTAAACTACCCTAATTATTTGCCTCCACTTGGTCCATAGCCTACCATGCCCTCGCAATTTATCCAGATGCTTCTTAAATATGTTTCGAGAATACTTGCCTCACCATTCTCTCAGGCAGTACTTTCCATTTATCAGTCAAAATGTGTGGTGCTGGAAAAGCACAGCCGGTCAGGCGGCATCCAAGGAGCAGAGGAGTCGATGTTTCGAACATAAGCTTTTCGTCACGACATTCCTGATGAAAAGCCTATGCTCAAAATGTTGACTCTCCTCCTCCTCGGATGCTGCCTGACCTGCTGTGCTTTTCCAGCACCACACTTTTTGACTCTGATCTCCAGTATCTGCAGTCCTCACTTTTTCCGACCTTCCATTTATCTACCATCCTGTGGATGGTAATTATTTTCCTCAGATCTCCACTGAAGCACTAGCTCCTACGCCTTAGAACATTTAATATGAGGAAGAGATTCTCACAATCTACTCTCTGTCTATGCCTCTCCTAATACCTCAATTAGATCCCCCTTCAGCCTGCAGTGTTCCAAGAAAAACAAACACAGCCAATCAGTCTCTCCTCATAACAATCCTCTCTTCTTGCACCATACTGGTGAATCTCCTCTGCATCTTCTCGAGCACAATCACATCCTTCTGATAGTGTAGCAGACAGAACTGCATGCAGTATTGCATGCGTGGCCGAACCAATTCTCTATAAGGTTGTAACAAGACTTCCTCATGTCTCTTTTCTATGCCCTATCTAATGATGGCAAGCATCCCACATGCTACCTTCTTCACCATTCGTTCTGTGCTGACATCTTCAGGCATCTATGGACTTGTACACCGAGGTCTCTTTGTTTCTCAGTACTCCTTAGGGACCTATCATCCATGTGTATCCTTCCCCAATTAGACCTTCCAAAGTGTTTCATCTCACACTTTATTAGGGTTAAATTTCATCTGCCATTGCTCTGCCTAATTTACCAGCTCATCAACATCAAAATGTAGCCTGAAATTCATATCCAAAGTCTTTAATGTACATAACAAGTAGCAAGGACTCCAGTGCCAATCCCTTGATGGGATGTTTCCATCTATCTGCTGCTGTTGTCCTAGAAGGAAATAATTGTAGGTTTGGAAGGTGCTGTCTAAGGATCTTTGGTGAATTTCTGCAGTGCATCTTTTAATAATACACACAGCTGCTTTGAGCATTTATGGTGGAGGGAGTCATGTTCATGGTGTCAAGCTTCTTGAGTATTGTTGGAGCTGCAGTCATCCAGATTACTTCCAATTACAAAATAAGTCCTCCACCATCACACTTTACTTCCAAATTTGTAAACCAATTTTGATCCAGTTTGCCAACTTGCCTTGAATCCCATGGGCTCTGACCTTTTAGACCAGCCTTCAGCCGTACTGAAGTCTGTGTAAACCACATCAACTGCACTACCCTTATCAATATATTTAGTCACCTCTTCAAAAAAACTCAAATTGGTCAGACGGAATCTCCCTCTAAGAACTCTGTGCTAAATATCCTCGATCAATCCCTGCCTTTCCAAGTATTGTTGACTCCTGTCCTTCAGAATTTTTTCCAATAATTTCCGTGCCACTGATGTCAGACTAATTGTTCCGTAATGACCTAACCTGTCCCTGCTGCCGTTCTTAAACAAATGAACCACATCAGCTATCCTTCAGTCATCTGGCACTTTTCCTGTAACCTTAGGGGATATTAAATATTTCTGCCAGGACCCAGCAATCTCCTCCCTTGCATTGCTTACCACCCTGGGATACAGCTCATCAACCCCTGGAGATTTACGCACCTGTATGCCTGCGAAAACATCTGTTGGAGGTCAGTCATCTCAACTTCAGGACATCTCTGCATGAGTTCCTCAGGTTAGTGTCCTGGCCCCAAACATCTTCAGCTGCTTGAATGACCTTCCCTTCATCATAAGGTCAGAAACAAAGGTGTTTGTTGATGAATGTACAATGTTCGGTATGATTTGCGACTCATCTGATACCGAAGCAATCCATGCGCACATCCATTAAGAACTGGACAATATCCATGGTAGAGACAAGTGGCAAGTAACATTCGCGCCACACAAGTACCAGGCAATAACCATTTTCACAATCTAACTACCACCCTTTGACATTCAATGGTGTTACTCACTGAATCCCCTATCAACATCCTGGGGGTTACCATTGATCAGAAACTCAACTGGAACCGCCATATAAATACAGTAGGTAGAAGAGCAAGTCAGAAGCTAGGAATATTGCGGTGAGTAACCCATCACCTGACTCCCTGAAGCCCATCTACCATCTACAAGGCACAAGTCAGGAGTGTGATGTAATTCTTCCCACTTGTCTGGATGAGTGCAGCTCCACAATACTCAAGAAGCTTGACACCATTCAGGACAAATCAGTCACTTGACTGTCACCACATCCACGAACATGCACTCCCTCCACCATAAATGCTCATAGCAGCAGTGTGTATTTACAAGATGCACTGCAAAAATTCACCAAAGATCCTTAGACAGCACCTTCCAAACCTACAATCACTTCCTTCTAGGACAACTGCAGCAGATAGATGGAAACATCCCATCATCTGCATGTTCCCTTCTAAGCCTCTCACCATCCACACTTGGAAAAATATTACCATTCCTTCATTTTTGCTGGGTCAAAATCCTAGAATTCCCTTCCCAGTGGTATTTTGGATCTACTTATACCACGTAAACTGCAGCAGTTCAAGAAGGCAGCTCACCATCATCTTGTCAAGGGCTACTGGGGATGGGCAATAAATGCTAGCCAGCGAGCAATGCCTATGTTCCACAAGTGAATAAAAAAATTGCTTCAACATCACCATATTGCCATGCATGATTAGCTTGAACTTATCCAAGAATCTTGTTATAATGCCTGTAGAATTAGCTTACAAATATTTTCTCTACGACAGATGGTAAGCTAACTGGTCTATAGTTTCCTGCTTTCGACCTCCTTCCCTTTTGAATAAAAGGGTTCTATTAGCTATTTCCAATCTAAAGGAACTGTTCCTGAATCTAATGGGACTTGGAAAACTAAAAACATCAACTATTTCTGGAAAAAGAAGCAGATAACCTAAATGGTGAGCAATTGCAGAACTGTGAGAGGCCGTGAGATGGGTATTCTAGTGCACGGATGATTTAGGATTAGTGTGCAGGTATGGCAAGTAATCCAGAAATCTAAAAGAATGTTATGATTTATTGTGAAGGAAATTGATTGCAAGACTAGGAAGTTACGCTTCAGTTATACAGGGCATTGGAGAGAACACATCTGGGAGAACTGTGTGCAGTAATGGTCAACATATTTACGTATGGATGCTTGTGCATTTGAAGTAGTTCAGAAGATTCACTAAATTAATATCTGAATGAGCAGATTGTCTTATGAGTAAAGGCTAGACTGTGAGACCTGTATCCTCCGGAGTTTAGAAGAGACAGAGTTGATATAATTGGACCACTTTCAGATCATAAGGAAACTTGGACTGATGGATGTGGAAAGGATGTTCCTCTTGTGGGCAATCAAGAATGAGAGGTCATAGTTTTAGGTAAGGGATAATGGGGGAGATAGACAGATTTTTAATTAGTCATGGTAAAAAGGTTTTGGAGAGGGGCAGGAAAATAGTTCAGGCTGAGATGATGTCAGCATGATTGCATTAAATAGTACAGTTCGCCGAGCTGGAAGTTTTTGTTGCAAACGTTTCGTCCCCTGTCTAGGTGACATCCTCAGTGCTTGGGAGCCTCCTGTGAAGCGCTTCTGTGGTGTTTCCTCCGGCATTTATAGTGGCCTGTCCCTGCCGCTTCCGTTATTCAGTAGAGCAGTTAGTGAAGTTAATTGACTGAATGGGGTTAAAATGAAATTTGAAACTTAATGCATTTGTCTTTTTTCCACTATTATGTTATGTATCACCAATCTCATTGGTTTAATTTTAACTGAAGACATTTAAATTTCCTAAAGTGATCAGTGTTAAACTCCACAGTAACAGAGGGCTTGCTGTAAGTCAGATTTACTTAGAAATTCTAACTTAGTTATTACATTAGAGGTTCATTTTCAGGTCTACACATCTCTGTAACAATGTACTTATCGATTATTCATTAGAATATATCCATAAGTTATGAACTGAATAAAGTTTTGATATTGTTATGATAATTCTAAGTGTGGACTATCAAATATACTGCTGTCATCAAATATATCTGGGACCCGTAATGGACTAAAATTTTTTTTTGAAAGGAAGAATCATGGACCTAAAATGGCTACAGTTGTCAGCTGACTACTGATTAAGGCAAGCTTAGTGAGATCCATGTGGCATCAACAAAACTGTCTGCACTGAAATTGCCATCTCTTTCTAAAACTATCAATACCAGGCAACTGAATCAGAGTCATTTCACCTACATTTCGTATTTTAATTTGTACTTTCATTGGACAATGAAAGGTTCGACTGCCGGTTAGCCTGCTTATAAAGGCATTGGGACCAGATTCAGGAATGTATACTAAACTGTGTTTCTATTTGCTACAGAGCAAATAGAAATAACATGGATTAGTAACATCAGGGACTGAAAGGTTTTCTGCATACTGTTTATATCATCATCTTGAAAATAGCACTGAATGGATAAGCAAATTGAGGAAGCAGCCTTCATTGAACACTCAATATCTACAAACTTCACCACTATTGATGATACCAATCAATAATCAAACAAATATAGTCTCAAAGTTTGGGTGAAGATTTGTAGCTCGGGTGCTCGTTGTTGTGGTTCTGTTCGCCGAGCTGTAAGTTTTTGTTGCAAACGTTTCGTCCCCTGTCTAGGTGACTTCCTCAGTGCTTGGGAGCCTCCTGTGAAGTGCTTCTGTGGTGTTTCCTCCGGCATTTATAGTGGCCTGTCCCTGCCGCTTCCTGTTGTCAGTTTCAGCTGTTCACTGTAGTGGTTGGTATATTGGGTCCAGGTCTATGTGTTTGTTGATGGGGTTTGTGGATGAGTGCCTGCTATATAGGACAAACAGGAAGACAGCTAACGATCCGCATCCACGAACATCAACTAGCCACGAAGCGACCAGCTATCCCTAGTAGCCACACACGCAGACAACAGCAACATGAATTTGACTGGGACAACACTACCATTATAGGGCAAGCGAAACAAAGAACAGCCAGGGAATTCCTAGAAGCATGGCACTCATCCACAAACTCCACCAACAAACACATAGACCTGGACCCAATATACCGGCCACAACAGCGGACAGCTGAAACTGACAACTGGAAGCGGCAGGGACAGGCCACTATAAATGCCGGAGGAAACACCACAGAAGCGCTTCACAGGAGGCTCCCAAGCACTGAGGATGTCACCTAGACAGGGGACGAAACGTTTGCAACAAAAACTTCCAGCTCGGCGAACAGAACCACAGCAACGAGCACCCGAGCTACAAATCCTCTCACAAACATTAAATAGTACAGTAGGCGTGAGGGGCTGAATTGCCTATTTCTGCTCCTCATTCTTCTATTTCCATATATACATTTGAATTAGATGTTTGGAAATTACAAAATTCAATTAGGGTTAGCATTAAAAGTATGTGAATCAGTCAGAATGTAACAAGTAGAGTGTCATTTTGAAAAGTAGGAAGCTTTGTACCTTAATGCACAAAGTATGTGGAATAAGGTAGATGAACTGACGGCACAAATCCAGTTAAGTGGATATGATCTTATCGCTATTATAGAGACATGGTTAATGGAGATCAAAACTGGGAACTGAACATTCATGGATATTTTGACCTTTCGGAAAGACAGGACGGAAGGTAAAGGTATTGAGGTAACACTATTAGAAAGAAATTAAATGAAGACATCTGCAAGAGATGATTTAGGCTCAGGTGATACAGAGTCGAATAGTGTGGCGCTGGAAAAGCACAGCCATTCAGGCAGCATCCGAAGAGCAGAAGAGTCGACACTTCAGGCATAAGCCTTGCATCAGGAATGCAGATGATAATGAGTCCATTTAGGTGAAGGTGAATAATAAGGTAAAGAAGACATTGGTAAGAGTAACCAGTAACCCCAAGAGTAACCCCAAACAGTAACCATGCTGTAGAAAAGACCATTAATTAATAAATAATAGGAGCATGTTTAAAAAAAGCAATAATTAATGGGTGATTTTAATCTTCTTGCTGATCGGGTCAATTAGATTTGAAAGGGTAATTACAACAAAAATTCATAGAGTGCATTAAGGATAATTTCCTAAAGGAAAATGTCATGGAACCAACCACAGAGCAGGCTACCTTGGATCAGGTCATGGAATGGCAGGTTTAATAAATAACTATAGAATAAAAGATCCTCTAGGAGGTAGTGATAATAGCATGATGGAATTTGCTATTCAATTTGAGACTGAGAAACAAGTCAGAAACAACTGTATTTAACTTTTGGGAATAACAATGAAATGAGGATAGAGTTAGCCAAAGTAAACTGGACAGATAGATTAACAGAAAAATCAGTAAGCAAGCAGTGGAATACATTTAAGGAAGTAATTCATGACTCAGCAAAAATATATCCCAGTAAGGAGGATTAAATCAACATGGATAATCAATGAAGTTAGGAAGAGTATTAAGTCGAATGGAAAAGCATATAAGGAGGCAAAAGCCAGTGATAGCACCAAAGACTGGGATTAATTCAGAATCCAGCAAAGGACGACTAAGACAGAGAAAATATATTACTGGGACAAACTAGGAAGAAACTTAAAAACTGACCTTAACAGCTTCTTTAAATATATAAAAAAGTCAGTGAACCTAGGCTCCTTAAACAATTAATATGGGGAGATAGTTATCAGGACCAAGGAAATGACAGTAGCGTTAAACAGATATTTTTCATCAAGACCTGCTGGATAGGTCTATGACAGGTGGTGAGCCAACAATAGGGAAAAACCTACATGACATTTCCTCATTAATCTACTTGCCACAGATTCATCAAAGACACAATCATAGGAGTGACTATTGCATAGTTCTTATGCGCAAGACCTGGACAACATTCAGTCATGGGCTGATAAGTGGCAAGTAACATTTGCACCACACAAGTTCATGGCAATAGCCATCTACAACGTAAAAAAGGTTAACAATCCCCCTTGACATTCAATAGCATTACTATGGCTAATTTTCACATTTCTGGGGGTTACCACTGACCAGAAGCTCAATTTGACCAACCAAATGAATACTGTTGCTGCAAGAGCAGATCAGATGTTGGGAACTCTACAGCGAGTAAGTCACCTTGTGACTCCCCAAAGCCTGTCCACCATCTACAAGGCATAAGTCAGGAGTGTGATGGAATACTCTTCTCTTGTCTGGATGAGTGCAGCTCCAAGAATACTCAAGAAGCTTGACACCATCAAGGACAAAGTAGTCTGCTTCATTTGTACCCATCTGGTATGTCAAACATTCATTCCTTACAGGAGACAAAATTCTTTTGAATACTTCAAATTATTGCTCAGAATTAAAATGTGGTGTTAAGCAGCGAGTGGAACCTTATAGCAAAATGCATCTGTTATGAACAAAGTACAACTAACTTCTCCACTAAGATGCACCGGTAATTTCATACTACTGGTGCAGTTTCAGATACTTGTTATTTATTCAACAAATCATCTGCGTACACTCAAAACAAAAATGAATCCCTTTTTAGTTCAATTTTTACTGAAATTAGTGGGAGATTGTCTGCTTCAACTTTTATGGAAAGTAGGTATGGTCTAGTAAGTCTTCTCGGTGGAAGTGCCTTCATTGTCAAAGTGAATTACCAAGATAAAAAGCAAAGAGTGCGGATGCTGCAGGTGTGCCAGCATCTGTGGAAAGAAAGCAGAATCAATGTTTAGGCTACAGTGACCCTTTAGAAAATCCTCATCTTTTTTCCCCCTAAACCATTTCACATTATAAAGTACATGAACTGGATAAGGCTATTTCAGCAGTAAAATCATACAAAAATAAAACATCAGCAGCAAATAACAATGATCCAGAGATATAAAAATATTTTAATGACAGTTACATGAAAAACAAGCATTTGTAACAAAAATACAAAGCTCTGATTGCTAACAGATTTGAGGGTGTGGAAAATAGAAGATTTTAATTAATTTTACTCTCTGAATTTCCACCTGTACAGTAAGAATATGCTTTACCCAGAACTATTCTGTCTCTGAGTAGTTTAAAAAAAGCATAATAATTACTGAAGAGAATTAATGCCAAAGATATTGTTTGGTGCCATTTTTCTGAACATATCAATGAGTACAACTGATAGACTATGATGACTCCTTCAATAACGATAAGAATGTTTAAGATCCTCAATGGTTTATTGAAGAAAAACTGCAAAGAGATCAAACAAACATCAGAATTTGTCTAGAATTAGCACAAGGAATGTACAATAATGCTTACTTTCATGAGTCATTAAAAATTACGATTTGATTTGCTGCTACTGGAAATAAACAGTGGGTGAAGCAGGAACAGTGGAGAGAGATGGAGGCAAAATCTGAAGTCAATCAGAACTGAGAAATGACAGAAAAATAAAAGATTTTGAACAAGTGAAAGGTCGTGCAGGATGGGGAGAACAAAAGGCAAGGTCTGTAATAAAATAGAGAGCAGAGAGATTCAATGACAAAAAGTTTTATAAGGCCATTAAAAGCAGGAGCAGAAGTAGACCATTCAACAAGATCATGGCGAGAATGACGAGAACGAGGGTAGGTCCGATCAAGGACAGTAGTGGGAGACTGTGTATTGAGTCGGGAGAGGTCTTGAATGAGAGGGACCGTATTGTTGAAGAGGAGAGTGTGAAACGGACTGGTAAGCTAGAAGAGATACTTGTTAGGAAGGAAGATGTGTTGGACATTTTGAACAACTTGAGGATAGACAAGTCCCCGGGCCTGACGGGATATATCCTAGGATTATGTGGGAAGCAAGAGAGGAAATTGCAGAACAGTTGGCAGTGATCTTTTTGTCTTCACTGTCAACGGGGGTGGTACCAGAGGACTGGAGAGTGGCAAATGTTGTGCCCCTGTTCAAAAAAGGGAATAGGGATAACCCCGGGAATTACAGGCCAGTTAGTCTTACTTCGGTGGTAGGCAAAGTAATGGAAAGGGTACTGAGAGATAGGATTTATGAGTATCTGGAAAGACACTGCTTGATTAAGGACAGCCAGCACGGATTTGTGAAGGGGAGGTCTTGCCTTACAAGTCTTATTGAATTCATCGAGGAGGTGACCAAGCATGTGGAAGAGGGTAGAGCAGTGGATGTAGTGTACATGGAATTTAGTAAGGCATTTGATAAGGTTCCCCATGGTAGGCTGATGCGGAAAGTCAGGAGGCATGGGAGAGAGG
>NC_057718.1:46965123-46997778 GCF_004010195.1 Chiloscyllium plagiosum
AGTTAGGAAGGCAAATGCAATGTTAAACATTCATTTCAAGAGCACTAGAATACAAAAGCAGAATGTATTGCTGAGACTGTAGAAGGCTCCGGTCAGACCACATTTGGAATATTTAAGCAGTTTTGGGTCCCACATCTAAGGAAGGACGTGCTGGCATTGAACAGGCCTGGATACAGCGGACGTGGAGAAGATGCAGGAGAGACTAGAACCAGAAGGTACAACGTCAGAGTGAAGAGACAATCCTTTAGAACTGAGATGAGAAAAATTCTTTCAGCCCACGGGTAGTTAATCTGTGAAACTCATTCCCGCAGATGGCAGTAGAGGTTAAGTCATTGAGTGCATTTAAGACAGAGATAGATGGATACTTCTTAACTAAGGGATCAAAATTTATGGAAGGCGGCAGGAGAACAGGGTTGAGAAACATATCTGCCATGATTGAATGATGAAGCAGACTCTGAGCCAAATAACCTAATTATGCTCTTATATCTTCTGATTTTATGATTAAGACAGAGAAAAATATACTTAAATTTTCACATTTAAAATTTAGGTCAAATATACTTTACTTGATGAAAGAAATGTAAGTATTAGTCAGATCACAACACCCAGTATTTAAATAAACGAATGACGAGAGAGCATGGACGATTATATCATTCATCAGCTTCTTTATCAAATGACAAAACATATCTATCTAGCTTGACAAATATTAATAATTTAACAATCCTCCACCTACAAATCATAACTTACCTGTGCAGATGCATTGAGAAGTCCAGATGATGTCCCCTCAGGCTCTGGGTAAGTTATTTCAACACCAAACTCAAATCCCAATGGAAGATAACCAGTCATGAAAAAACTGAAAATATAAAAACGTATTTAGTCACTTTGCATAGAAAACACAGCAAACAACCAAGTGTAAACAGCATTTTTGAATCCTTTGGTGACTGAACTTTCAAACAGTCCAGTTCTAATTTCAGCTGTGAAATGTTGAGTAAATACAAATTATTTTATTCAAGTACATAAATATTACCAAACATTTTAACAAGATTCAGATACTTACAATAATCTAATCGCAGTGAAAATATTTATTTTGACTTCAATACTTAGCAAGTGCAAGTTTTTAACAATGAAATAAATTTTAAGAATTAAAATGCTAGATCTGACATTGAAATACTAAGTTACTTTCCCAGGTTATTCAAAACCCCCAAGTGTTGCATCTGTACTATACATAGATTGCCAGATCACTTTAGCTGTTAGAACTGTAAGTGTAATTGTTATCTACATTCATCTAGAAACTCAAGCTCACAATAACGTATGGACTAAAGACTTTAAACAAATGCATTTAGAAAACTATTCTTTAAAATGGGAACGTTTGCATTCATCAAACTAGAAACAAATTACTTTTATTGCAAATTCAAACTACATGTCTTGCTTTGTGTTTATGTGGTAAATATTTACTATAGTTAAACTTTTGTTGTCTGCATTAAATTGTGAATATTCTTCTAGATTGTTTGTACTGAACTTTTTTCATGCATTATTTAAGAAATATAAAAAGTAATTTCAGATATTGTCAAAAAATATGACTGAAGATTTATCATGCAACTCAACTAAGTATTGGATGAAACACTTCTACAAATGTGCATTTGCTCAGATATACCCAAGTTCAATACTATCAAATGACAAGAAATCTCATTTTTTCCCTTCAGCAAATTTTAAAATTGAAAACTGATCTTCGAACATTATACTTAAACATCCACAGAACTGAAGTACAACATGCAGCCAAATTTAATTGGTAGTTAATGAGTAAAAATGCATTAAGTAATCAGATGCACTAATCATTCTCCCTCCCAGCCCCCAACAAATGTTTCCAAAGTTTCTGAAATTGTTTCCAAATTAAGTCAATGATGGGTAGGCATTAGTAACTGAAATGGTACAGTCAAAACACCTTTATATTTAGGACAAAGCTATAAACAAAGGCGCTTAACTTGAATTTAATCACAAACCTAGCTAGGTAAGGATGAGGACTTAAGGATGAGGATTGAAGAATGGCACTGGAAATGACATGGGTGTAGATGTGTGCCTTTCAACCTTATTAATGTATCAATTGTCAATCAACATTTCCTCAGTTATATCCTTAGTTAATGGCATCAGTGGAGGAGTTATTTTCTCATGTTTGAAATTTGGATCAGATCAATTTACCCTGGCTATCCTACACCTGTTTTAAACATTAATGTCATTAGGATTAATATCTGGATGAATAAAGATGCAACATAAGTTAGCTACATAGGTATACATCTCTTAAAATTACAAACTATAGAAACATCAACGCTGCTCTGCAGAGTGTTAAAAAAGCACATAGTATCTGCAGCAAACCACACTGCTACAAAGCCAATTTAGTTACTTGGGGAGGGGCATGCTAAATTAAAAAAGAGTAACAGATTCGACTCTGACGAAATGAAACTTTTAAATTCTAAAACCTATACTATTTGATTTACTATGGTGTTGATACTACTGAATCTATGCATATACAATTCCAACTTCTTGTGGGTACAGCAATGGCATATTAAGCACAATCTGAAGTTCTCAATGCCAAGAATTTTACTGTATACCTTACAAGAGTCCCCAACGTCTACTAGGAAAAGTACTGATTATTTTCTTAAACTGTAAATGTGCTAGTTATTGCACACATGAATCATGCTATGCACTACAGATTCTGTCAGAACTGTAACACAGGGGTCACAAGGTGGTTCAGGACAGTTGAACTAATAAACAAAGTGGCTTTAAAAAAAAAGTGATCTGACCCCCTTCGATTTTTGGGCACGTACTGAAGTGAGAGCTTCCAGTGAATCATCTTTTTCACTTGCGGGTTTATAGTCACCGAGACGACCAAACTGTGTGCTTATTCAGCTGTTGTTCACCACTATAAATTGGGCACCACATGAAGGAAAAGGTTGGAAAACTGATAGTCAGTTCATAATTCAACAGTGCAATTAACTAATTGAACATCATATGGTATTTTAGACATGTCACATTAAACAAAGATCACACTAAAGTGAGTGCAAAACAAATCTATTCAATCTACATTTCACTGAATAGTCAGTAAAGTTAGTAAGTTTAGTTACTTAGCAATCAAAAAAGATAAATAAAATAACCCTGGCTAGCCACAGCAGAGGGAATAGAGATAATTAAATGAGCAATGTATTCATTTCATAAGTGAACAGAGACTGGCAAAAACACTGTCTGCAACAATAACTTGTATTTTACATCTGAAGTGGAAAAGAACAAATTTTTAAACATGTTAATAAAACATCAACCACTTTAAACAAATTAGTTTATTACAGTGTCCTGGAGCATGAGCAAATACCCTTACAGCTGTCTGGAAGAGTTCAACTGCTCCAGTGCACGCAGCTTTCAATATATGTGCGCTGTGGACACAATGCTGTATATTCAGTGTGCTCACCTCTGAATGAGAAGGTCTAACCTTCTCAACAGTTCAAAGCTAGGATAGGAATTATTCCACTCAGCTTTGAGAATTATCTTTCAACCTGTATGGCATAGGTTTTCCTAACTAAAGGTGGGTGACCACCTCTTCCTAAGCTTTTGTTAATAGTGCTCTTGAACCAGCTCTTTGGAGGTGTGCAATTGGCTTCCCTCCCTTGCTCTGGGGAAGCATCTCCCCTAGACTAACTGGTTGAGATCAAGAACTCACCATACAAGGAATCGCGCGGTGAACCCATGTCCATTACTCTGTGGCGCAACATGTTAGTACACCACTGGGCCACCTACAAACATTTTAAAAAACATTATGTCCCTAACAAGTATTGAAGAACAATAAAAAGCGGATACATTGTCACAAATAAATTTGATAAAAGATTCCATTACATCTCAATGGAGGGTTCAATGGACAAGCTTATTTATTGCATTTTATTGCTTGGAGTGATTAACTTGTATATTTGAAACTAAAATCACTGACAAGCAGTTAAGAATATTCCTAAAATGTTTCTATTTTCAGCTTGAATGCATTATTATAAAAAAGTACATGTTTCACACAAAAAGCAAAACATTATTTGATAAGAAGCATTGGGACGCCATGTGACTGTCAGGTACACTGTAAATTTAAGCTGTTGAGGGTCTCAATAGGAATGGTAATTAATTTTTAGTACAGACCTATAGCAAACTTTGTTTATTAAAATATACACTGATTAAGAAGGATTATAAAAAGTTCTAATCATGATTCCAAGATTTTATTCTAATATCCCAATTAAGTGTTTTAAAGGCTTTTAGTCACGATATAACAGTGAGTAAGGAGCATGCAGAGAAAGAAGAGCAGCTGACAGTGTTAAGACTGCACTTGCTGAGACTCTGAATTAACAGTTCAAAGGTATATCATTCCATTCTCAAAATATATTTGGACCTCAAAAATTATCAACTTGAACTCACAACATTTAAAAGGAATGACATGGCAAAAGTAATCTAATTATAATACTTATTCACAATACAAATACCATTCAGTAATCAATTAATATCAAGACAGAGACATCAGACTCCCCTGGTGACTCTGCAAGTCTGCTCAGTGACTAGTTTAAACAGATCAATAAGTTCCTGTGTTTTAATCTTCAGTCAGTGTTAGCTAATAGAGGTATAGACAATAGGATGGAACTTACTACTGTGGTGTGGAAGGGGGCAAAAAATAAGGCTGAGTTCCCAATTCTAATTGCTATCCAGTGTGTAGGTAACATATCAGAACAGGCAAGACTGAAATGTGATACCCACTGAAGAATACCCTGATGTGCAAACCTTGATACTGATTATCAGGTTGAAACTATGCCTTAGCAAGAAGCAATTAACCAGAGAGGAATGATGGCAAGGAAAAAAAAATTAGCAAAAACGGTTCACAAATTTTCATCTCATTGAATACTGCATTTTAAAAATTTAAACTAATCCTGCTGCAAAACTAACACCATTTAAGAATTAACTTAATCTGAATTATAAATAGATTTTTAAAAATCACTCCAATAAATAACATTAATAACACTTTCAATGCAATAGCATAAAAATACAGACAAAACACATTAATGGATTCCTTTATCTATTTAGTTGAAATATAAAATGGTCTCTTACCCCAAGGCTCCTGCTGTGACAAAGACTATTTGGATGTAACCAAGATTTAATGTGAAGGTGAAAACGAGCATTCCAATAAATGAGATGATGTAGACAGCAAGGGTAGTCTGTCTGCAAGTGAGAAACCAAGGAAAAGAATTACAAAAGGTAGAACTCCCATTCAACATTTATATTAATACATTAGTTCTGGACTACTAGGAAAGACATGCATATATTTAACGAATGAAGATACAGGGTTGCTAAAAACAAATTTCTAGAAGAATTCTTCTAGTGGATTTTGAAATAAGACACTGGCTCAGAATTTGCTGGAGCGTGCCCTGTTAGTTAATACATCTCCCTTGCCTCCAACTCAAAAAATTGTGTTGCAAATTGCTTAAGTTCAAGCTGATAACAGCTTAGCTGGAATCCTGGTAAATGATGGGACCAACAGTTTATCTACTTAACCAATATGATTTAAGGACAGAAAAAGAAACAAGAATGACATAAGGAAGTAGGGTAGATTAGGCACAGCAAGAGAAATAAAGAGGGGGGAACAAAAATGAGAGAGAGCGAGAGAGAGAGAAAGAAAGAAAAAAGAAAGAAAGAAAGAAAGGGGAAAGTGAGGGTTTTCTAAAAAAAAATTGTGAATAAAAACTGCCTACAGGAATCAGTTTCCATTATTTCAATTGTTCCTTTTCTGGGTCAGAGATCTAGTGGCAAAGCAGGATCATTAATCTAGAAGTTATAAATATCCTAACATCTTTAAAGTACCATCCCCAACTTTGTGGTGAGCTTAGTTGGTGATTAAAGTGGAAATGCAGGACTTTCCTGAAACTCTATGAAGACATTTATAGCAAGCTGCGATTCTCAGCACAAGTACAGGACAATTTCAAACTAATAATGGCATGCACCTTAAAATTCACTGATTTTCCCAGCAAATTCTGGGCCACTGGTTCATGCCAAATTAGGTACATATAAGCAGACAGATTTCTATTAGGGTTGATACAATAAGTGTTTTTAAAAATTCCATACCTTCCACTGAAATGCTAAACACAACTGGCTGAAGAGTTGTTTCATATCAGAACGTTTTCACTATTGCCCACTAATTGACGTCAGTGAGTAATAGTCTTCAGTGACTGATGTTAGCAGACAATAGAACAGACACTGCTGCCCACTGTCACAAAGCACAGGCAAAAAGGGTTACAAAGTTCCCCATTTTGAAAAATAAATTTAAAGTCTAGAGATGTAATAAAAACACCGAGTTTGGGCTACTAAAACAAGTTTAACTCATTTTCGTTAAAGTGATCAAGTGTGCAATAACTTGTTCAAGTTCTGGTTTAAGGTCCACATTTTACCCCTAGAGCTCTCCAGTGGAGTAAAGATGTATACAACTACACACCAATTTGAGAGAAATATCCAGATTCCTAGCCAACATTCTTCCTTTCACAAATTATAAAGTGCAACTAATTACTTGTTGCCTGTTACTAGCATAGAGGATTTGCCAAACCAGACGGGTCAAATATAATTATAGCTGTTACAATGCAGCAAGGCCTATTGAAAAGTAAATACAGATAAGAGCAATCAATAAGGTTCATGAATTGTTAAGCTTTGAAATAAAGTGTGGATGTGATGCTTCAGTTATACAGCACCTTAGAATGCATCTACAATACCAGATTTAAGTTTACGCACTAGGCACCAGGAAATGCACAGAAACAAAAACAGAAGTTGCTGGAAAAGCTCAGAACTGGAGCTCTGATGCAGGGTCACTGTACCCATAATGTTAACTTTGATTTCTCTGCACAGATGCTGCCAGACCTGCTGAGCTTTTCCAACAACTTCTATTTTTATTTCTGATTTGCAGTTCTTTCAGATTTTATTTACTAGGAAATATACATTGTGCTTGGAGATTATAGTGCAGATTCATCCAAAGGACACCACAATTTAAATTATAAAGACGTGTACCATTATGTTTATATTCCCTTGAGTTTATGTAGTTTTTTTTTGGGGGGGGGGAGCGGGGTTTGCCAGTGGTGTTTGAAATTATATAAACTCATTTTCCACTGGTGGGAGAAATCCAAAACAATAGATCATCTTAAAATTTAGCAAAGCCTTTAAAGGTGAGAACCTTTCCCAAACAACAGTGAGTAGTAAAAGCATGTAACGTTCACAAAAGAGCCTATGGATGCTGGGACAATTGAAATTTAAGTCAAAGATGAGAACAGTTTTGAAATAGGAAAATGCTGGACAATTCATCAGATAGATCAGCAGAGGAAGGAGAAAGAGATTTAACATCTGCAGTCAATTTCCCATCAACAGCATTTCTGGTGTGTTTAAAACTTCCAGTTTGCACAGTATTCTGTTTCTAGATTAATGCATAGATTTTTGTTTGGCTTCAAAGAATATGGCCAAAGGTGACAAGATAAATCATCCATAATCTAACAATAAAAGACCAGACTCTACAGAATGAATGACACATGCTATAGACCTGGATCTCATCAAAAACTGTGAACATTCATGTGAACTAGTCTGCAGAAAGCAGTTTCATAGATAGATGTTACAGTACAAGCATGTATCAACGTAGCAACTGAAGCAATTTGCCAAATTCGCAGGTGTACTAATTCGCAGTTTTAACTGAACCTTACCACACTTCTTGATAAACAAAGCTAGCTAAATATATTTATATTTTAGAAAAGGGACTTTCAGATAACCTATTAATAATTAGAACTGCAATTAATTGCTAATTACTTATTTTGTAGATTATAGCAGACAAGGATTTTGGAGTTGGCCACAAATATTCAGATTGCTACAAGACAATATTAAGCTTTTGAACAAGAGATATAAAGGTCATTAGTCAAGCACATCATCAAGGATTTAACAGTGAAATTCTAAACATATCATGCTATTTTCTTGCATTCCTAGAACCTTTTACATTTGGATGTCAGTTGAGTCTTTGTTTACTATTGTCATTTTGTGTTATATATTCTAGTTAAGCAATCCCTTCGGAATATCAGGTATTATGCTGTAGAACAATTGGATAACTGAGAAATTGGTTCTTGAAATTCAGTTCAAAACAGCAAGCTGTTCAGTTGCCTATTCTGCAGAAAATTGACATTGAATGTTGTTATGCAGATATCTAAATCACCCAGATGATGTCTTGGAGAACTATGACTCTATAGATTTCTAACCATAAAGTTTGGATGGTAAACTTTTTCATCTATTACTACTAAAATAGTGAAGAGTGTAGAGAAGAGAAAGAGAAAAAGAAGAAAGAAACACATTACAGAGAAATAGATTTACATTCTAAAATATATACATATATTACCACAAAGAGAAATTAAACAGCATGTTATTTTCATGAAATGTTTATGTATTATAATTATTGAAATCACAGCAGGAAACCTAATAATTCAAGGCTTCAGATACAGATCGAAAACATTTGGGTAGCATGCCTCAACATAGTTGGCTTAGCAAGGACTTTAGGTGCTGGCACTAACCATCACTATTTACAGAATAGAGCTCTCCGTAGACCTAATGGTACAACACCTTTTCCTTCACTATGTTCAAGCAAACTACGTCTAGATTGGTACAAGTCAGTCAAGTCAAGCCTGAAAAGCGTGACTTAAAAATCAAAAATTTACGTGAATAGGTTATGGTGTTATTAGATTTAGTCTGATTTCTAGAATCATCATATTCAATGTTTGAGTTGTCCTACAGCAAGCAAATGGAAAGTGTACCAGTAAGAGTCATAAAATCAACAAGTCAGGACAAATTTGGATTCTTCGCACACTTACACAGACTGCAGTTAAGTGCCGAAAATGGTTATACTCACTTGTATGTCTTTGTACGGTCCACCCAGAAACCAGAGATGATGGAACCTACCATCCCTGATACCACTAAAGTTAGTCCAATTCTGCCAGCATTTAATTCTTCACCCTTGCAACAAAAACAAAATTCAAATTGACATACAAAATGTTTTCCTCCTATCTAACAGGATGCTAACAAACATCCCACGGTGCTCTGCTAGCAATTATCAGGCATAAAATCCGAAATAATCCAATATGAAATCAGTCAATTTTCACTTTCCTTCATAAAGTATTCTTACACCTGTGAAAACATGCAATATAGATGGGAGCAAAATGATACTATACGCAAGACAAATATAAATTAGCATGTGTTAAAATAAAGTGAACGGATGCAAAATAATATTAATGTGGAACTGCAAATCACAAGGAATCAATGGGGACCCGAAGTAAATCAGCATTGATTTGTTTTACTAAAGAGTCAATTAACAGAAACAATGCAAGATCAGAAGGCAACTATGTTACAGTTAAGTAACTACTTGCAAAATTTTATCAATGGATTCCACTGTCAGCAAGGGCAAAAAAAATCAAAAAGCTATGCATGTTTGGAAACAACTGAGTTTACATGTTATTCAGTTGGTGATCACCTTGATAACTTTATACAGATGCATTTTTAGAATAAAAAGTATTAAATACTAATCTAATTAAATTAAAATCATTTCAAACCCCCCACAAATACCATCTGTTATAAAGATAAAAGTAATATTACGGTAAGGAAAGCAGACATTGAATTTGGTCAAGTAATCATGCATTTTACTCGTGAAAACAGCTCATATTTCACAAGAAAAACTTTTGTTAGGGTGATTGGAGATTGAAACTTCATATGAAATTTCACTTAGTTTGAAGATTACCAACTTACCTCATAGTAAGTAATGATCATCTGATTTAATAGCGTTCCTACAGAATAATAGGAGCCTGTCAGAATACCTAAAAGAGATAAAATAAATGTATTAGCTCAGCTACAGTAATACATCTCTTAAAACACACAATATTATTCCAAGCTTTATTCGACTGTAGACCCGCCTTGCCTGTTTATATTCTCAAGCTGGAGCTGAAACCTACAAGTCTTGGATTAATCCTATGCTCATCATGTCCACCTAATGCAGAGTGATAGTCAATAAATGTTGAATTAAAGAGTCAAAACTGTAGAGTACAAGTCCTAAACTATGAATAACTTCAAATTTTCCACAGTATGCCATTAACTAACCCATTCCAACAACAAGTTCCATGAACTGTCTTTGAAGTGAATAAGGCAATGTCAGTGCAAAACCTAATCTAAACACCCTAAGCTTCAACTTCTGCTTGCCATTGAGGTGACCCTGTAAAGCGATTCACTGGCATGAGCCTTCCAATGTTATGTTGTAAAAGATATCACAATTTCAGAGGACTGAGAACACCCTCAGACATTCTACTCTAGAGTAACCATTTACAGGAAACCAGAGTGGAGGACTGATTTAAAGGGAAATAGGTTCACCCTGATTCAAAGATTTCAAACAAATCCAAGAACAGTTGAATGAAGGTAAAATCATTGAGAATTAAAGTCTGTTCTATGTATGAGATGGAATATATTTGTCCAAACTAATCAACTGCTGATGAATTAAGTCGTCAAAGAAAAATTAATCTGTTAATCAGGAATATTTTGATAGAAGCTCATGGTTGCGCCATAGTACTTCAGTAGTTTTTATGCCAATGAATTTTTAATTTGCATAGAAAGCTCTTGTCAATATATGATCACCAGACCCAGACCTGCAAACCTAGAGAAAATTTTGAACACTCAGTCCAACAGTTATGAAGAACATTCAACAAATTAAAGCTCAAGTACTAAACAAAGAACGAGAGTGAAAAGAAATAAATTAAATACAAAGTATCTCAAAACTAAAATTCAAATTGGAATTATTGAATTACTCACCATAACTTAGCAGTAGTAGCACAAATGGAACATTCTTGAACAAGTTTATAATTGATTGTTTATAAGAATACTCATCAGGAGTGTCCAAAAGCACAGCCTGTGACTGACTTGGAGGAAGTGGAGGCTTTTCCTTGAATACTATTTAGAAGAAAAAATATCAAGTGTAAGCATAGAAGGGCAAACTTCAGCCTTCCAAACCAAAAGCTAAACCAAGAATTGTGTACAACTTCAGTTTACAGCATTACAAGAATCCAAGATATAAGGGAAGATGGAGAGAAAAAGTAAATACTGTGACAAAAATCAGGAAGAAAGTTTAAATTAAAAAATTGGCAGTCACTAGGGGTAATAAAACCCCATCTTAATTCTAGAATGTCAAACTTCTAGCTTCTTGCACCACAGCACTGATATGTATTTTCTTTAAAAACTTCCATCAACGCAAGACATTTTCAACATCTACTCCAATCTTCAGATTCCATCCGTTGCATGGGGAGAAGGGGGAAAGAGACGTTCGAGTAGAGACCAGACCTAGATAACCTAAACCAGAAATGACTTAAAAGTTAAGGTTTACTAAATAATTTAGCCTCATTGGAAAAGTTAAACATACCATGTATGCAGGCTAGGGTATGGACACCTGTTTCTCTAAGTTACTTTCTGCATACTATGGAGCCTTTCCAATTTTTTTTTCTAACTAATTGTTTGGATTTCTCATTACAAAATCAGGTACAGCTATTTTCCTACTACTGGGCAGAGAATAAACTTGCCCAACATAGGACCCAAACCCAATTTAACATTCCAGGATCACAAAGTTAACAATGATACCAGTTCAAATTAAAATCCTGATTAAAATGATTAATATCCATGTTTTCTCAAGTATTTTTATTCAGGCTAAAGGGGATTGAATGACTACTAACAAGTGAAACACAGACCTATCAGCAAAGTGTACTTAAGTAAAATTACTCGCACAGTTTCTTCAGATCTGACATAGGCATGATGGACCAAATGGCCTCTTTTCATCTTGGATGACTATATTCAATAGCTAAAGAATCTTTTAATCCATGTTTAATGTACACGATAGAAAGCCAACAAAAGGCATGAATTAGGAAAGTGGATGCATTTATTAGCTACTTGGTAATCAGTTGAACTAGGATTTACATGGTTCCCAAACGAGAGTACAGAGTCAAGAGCACAAACACAATGCGAGCGCGCCATGGTACATAAAGCCCAGTTCAGATCAATTTTGACTGGGCAACAATTTTTCATTTTAAATTCCTTGTGCTTTGGAAAGTGGACATTTGTTCCTTAATTATCCCCTATTACATGACAGCTGGGACTTGGATAATTTCTTGGAATTCATGTCCTACATTAAACAATCTATTCTACAACATCCTGTCCTAGTCAACCTAAACTAAATTAGCTATGCTATGCACTAACTTACCCATTTAGACAAGGTTTCCACAAAGATGTATGATAGAGCTTAAATTCACTGATGAATTCATTAATTTGATGCAGCCAAAATGACCGTAAAACATTTCGTATCACTGCAGAAACAAAGTGTTATGTTCTGCAGGTCTGATATTGCAACCACAGCAGCTTTGAAAATTTACCAAATGCTGTCCAAACTGACCAATTGCCATGGTTAACTTGTATGCTGCCAAGTCAAGTTTGCTGAATTAAGGTTTGTTAAGGAATTGCATGATTTTAGAGTGTTATGCCAAGCAAAGTCTATTAACTAATGCAGTTAGGTGCTGACTCTAATGTTTGTTTTCAAGTGTGAAAAAATTAGTGTTTCTACCCTCTGGTCCATCTTATTTGTATGCAAAATCCTGTGGATGCATGCTTTCACATACCAGCCATGAATACAATCAGAATTCACATTTTTTAAAACAAAATAAACTTACCTGCTACAACCAAGAAGAAGAGCACCGTGGCTACTGCTGCTGTTCCATAGAACAATATACTTATATTTCTTGCCATTAGGTTAAGATCGTCTTTAGTATTAGGCACCAAAATTGGAGGTAAAAGAAATCCAAAAGCCACACCCAACTGTGAAATAAAGAAACAATTCAAATATGAAAACATGACATTTGTTGTATTGAAATAATTGCAATTTATATTAAGTAGGGATAATCATTCAACAGCCTGGGTAGTATTTCAAAGCTCAAAACTCTTTTGTTTTATGTACAAACATAAGACTTGGGAGCAGGAATATGCCAGTCAGTCCCTGCAGCCTGCACCACCATTTAATGAGATGACATTTGATCCAATTGTGGGTTCAAAACATACATTCTCACCTACCCTATAAATCTTCACTTCCTAACTGGAAATGCTTGCCTCTCAAAGATTGAGGAAATGAGAATGTTCTGAATTGGAGTTTGGCAGATTAAGATTAAGGTGCATACATTGCTATGGAGCTCCCTCTGCACTTGAACCTAGATAACCTATAGTCTAGATGCAAATTAATTATAGAGCTTTAAAAGATGAGGAGTTTGGTCACGAAGGAGCTACCTGCACAACACTTATTTTTCCTTGTTGATAAAATGTGGAGCTGGAAACGCACAGCAGGTCAGGCAGCATTGGAGCAGGAACATAGACGTTTCGGGTTGGTACTTTTTATCAGGATGTGGGGTGGGGCGCTGAGAAATAAATAGAGGGAGGGTGTGGGGCAGTAATTGGTGGATGCAGGTAGGGGATTATTGTGATTGGTCAGTGGGAAGGGTGGAGCGGATAGATGAGGAAGATGGACAGGTTAGGTCCAGTCAAGGAGGTGGGGAAGAGAGGGAAGGCTGGACATGGTATGAGGTTAGGGGTGGGGAGATTTTGAAGCTGGTGAATTTTATGTTAAGACCATTAAGCTGTAAGCTCTCAAGGCGGAATATATTTCCATCTATAGAATGTACCTTGCACTCCAACAAATACATTCCATTGGGATGGTGGGAGATATTGCAGCATCAGGAGATTTATCATAGCCTGGCTTTGAATTACTAAGCTTCACGTGAAAACAAAATCAATGACTGACAGGACACCAATTATAAATGCACATAAACAATAACACAGCCCAAGGTCTATTTGAAGTATAGCTTTGCTAAACCTGTGGCCTTTGATTTATTGGTATTCCACCTGCCCCCAAGCATCCTTTCAAAACATGTCTAATCAGTGAGGCCAGAGCTAATATTCAGTATTATTCCATATTCGGTCATTTCCTTAGTGGTCTTTACCCCAACCAAAAGTGAATCTCCCACGTTCTCCAAGTAGCTTAAATTATTAGCAACCTTTTGCATTACTATTACAATTAAAAATTGAAATAATGGATAACACTACAAGTGCCACTACTCCACAGTGAAATATTTCAAAAGGCTACCACATGAGCAAGACACAAAAGGAAACTGTGGTACAGACAAATTTGGAAATAAAAATTGGAAGATAATGCGCAAATGTATAAAATAATTGAGCACTGATTGAGGCACTTAATCTCCTTTCATTACCATATGTGCCCAAGACAAAGATATTGTGGTTCTCCAGATCAAAGTACAGTAACCATATTCCTGAACAACTGATGAAAACTGCAAGGATATCAGCACTGATCCCTTTATCAAATTGTTCTCAGTTGAGCTACCCATTGCCAATTACCTTAAAGGCCTACTGAATGGTAGCTGCTTCAGTAGGATACCAGAGGACAATTGGTACTTGTGGATTAACTCAGTTACTGTTAAACAACTTCAGAACTAGCCTACAAGCACCTAGCTGCATATGTGCTTTGTGGGATATAATGTTTCTCAGAGGTTAGTATTTAATGGCAACCTCTAACTGCCCTCAAGAAGGAGGACAGAAAATTATGAAGTCCCTTTGTTGAAGTACTTTATATAGAGAGAAGAATTCAAAATAGAGGCCATATACCTTCAAATGCCCTAAAAAGCAGGGAAAAATTAGATTAGGAAAACTTCTGGAAGCAAAAGTCTATTGAGATTTCTGCTGCTAAAACACTCAACTGAAAGAGTCAGTGATTAGAGCAGCAGTGGGCAAGTCTACAAAGGCATTTGAGCCTGGGCACAAAGTTCCCACAGCTGAGTAGATTGTGACAGTGGCTGGGTACTGGACCATATTAACATTAAAAGTAATCTTCCAATATCCTAAGGAAGGAAAGATCTAGATTGCCAAAATTCCAATGATTAGAGGATATGCATGTCACATTTTTGTCTGTCATTAACAGTGAGATCACCTCTCTCAACTACAGATCAACAAAGCCCATAGGCTCATTATTCATTTTTGGGAGAAGGGGAAATGCACATCTGGCAGCGATATCGGCACATTGCTCCTAGGTTGCAATTTATTTTCTAATATGTACTATCAGCCTCTTTTCACATCTATGTTCATTTTATCTTCACCCGAGCAAGTTGATCTTTCTTTTATTCTCCTCAGTTCGGGTACGAGGAAAGGGAGTTATTATTTTACTTTGCTGGGGGAAAAAAAAACTTCTGGAACATTTGGGGAGGCAATGTCCATTGAGTGAATTTAACTTGATTATTTGTTCTTTAAGGTTTAATTGAAGCCTCATTTTATAAACAAAAATATATTTTAATTGGCTACATTCATTGTTTCCCAGTGTTACAAATTCTAATAACTGTGTTTTGATCCCTTGCATGTCAATCCCAAAACAGAGTAAACAAAGTTGGACTTTTTCTTTTAGAAAAGTGCATTGACCAGTTTGCACGATTGTAAATGGGTTTAAAAAACCTCTAGAATGAAGTACAGGCCATTTATAATGAGAAACTATTAATTTATACATACACAGGTATAATAATCTATAGATATACACATATACATTCTAATTGAAGCACAACTGCCAGCAACAACAGGCCAGAGCCACTTGATGTGATTTGAATGTGTTTAGATTGCAGATTCCCCATACAAATTGATATGAGGGTGCACTAATAAACTTAGATAATTTGAGTTTATGGATGTGCAGTTAAAAGGATATCTGACCTGAATGACGTTGAGTAAATGAACTGGCTTAGGATTTCCAGGAGATATTTGAAGAGATACACTAAGGTACTTGCAGAAAACATGTTTGCAGAAAACATGTTTATAGTGTACAGAGTAATGTAGTGGTATGAACAGATAATTTGCTGTCCAAGAAGGATGAGCATAGGCATACATTGGTCATTTTCTGGTTGACAAAACATTATAAGTGATGTGTTTCAATGATCAGGGTCACAGTCTTCAGAATTTTATACAAGTCGGATGACGGAACCAAAAGGTATGATTAGATCCAACAAGTCCTCATCGACCCTCCGAAGAGCAACCCACCCTGACCCATTCCCCTACGGGCAATTTAGCATGGCCAATTCACCTAACCTGCACATCTTTGGACTGAGAGGGGAAACCGGAGCACACGGACGAAACCCATGCAGACATGGGGAGAATGTGCAAGCTCCACACAGACAGTTGCTGAGGTGGAAATTGAACCCGGGTTGCTGGCACTGTGAGGCAGCAGTGCTAACCACTCAGCCACCATGCCACATGTCAGCTAAATTTGCTGGACGACAAAGATAGGTCAGAAAATATGTTGGGGAAAAGATGACAACAAAGTAGAGATCTGGTAACTTTGAGTTATAACACAGGAAAATCTGAAAGTGTTCATTTTGACAGGAAGAATAAAAAAGTAACATATTATCTCAACCGCAAGAGATTGCAGAGCTCCAAAATAGAGGGATCTGGATTTGTAGCACAAGATTTGCAGAAATGTATTATGCAGGTACAGCAAGTCATTAGGAACGAAAATAGAATGTTCAAATTGTGAGAATTGAATCCAAAAGTAGGAGGTTGTACCTCAAGTTATACAAGGCAGTGGCTAGACCACATCTGGGGTACTGATGTAAAAGCACTGGAAGCAGTTCAAAAGTTCACAGAGGATTGCTTCTCTTTAAGCAGAACCTAGACTAGGGGTCACTCTTTAGTATGCAATCTTGTACTTCAGAAACGCACTTCAATAATAAAATATGCAGTGTGCCTGGTTCCACTCATGTCACGATCTTCTCAGATCCTCACAAACCACATTTGGCCTCCTGACTTGACGGCGATGGAAGACTAGGAGATATATTTGGCTGCAATTATAAATTGTGAAAGAGTTTTTCTGCCGATTGTCCTCAATCTCAGGGATGTCCAGCTTCAAGCAGCTGCATTCTGTACTTTCCCCCACTTTACAGCAGTGGGACAAAACAACACAAAAGACGTCTCATTCTGCAGATGCAGCATAGTTTCCAAAAGGACACTGCAGTGGTCTCTCTTGGCTAATGCATCTGCAATAGGTATAAACGTGAGGAGGTGATCAAGTATACTAACCAACTCCAGCTATGACATTCAGAGCTCGAGTCAAGAGTGTTGCTGCTAAGCTATTCTTGATCTTGGACATTAACAACCCTAAACTCAGTACCTTTTCAGCTTTTGATACCACAGTGCTTCTCAATTTTGAATACAATTTGGAAGTAGTACTTAGCTAAGAGCATTGTAGGCAATAACATGAGGTGGCACTGAACAAAAACAAAGCATTGGAGAAACTCAGCAACTCTCGCTTTTCTCTCTACAGATGTTGCCAAAGTTAATGTGGAGTCCAGTAACCCTTTTCAGAACCCATCCAGTACTGAAAGGTCACTGAACTTGAAACGCTAACTCAGTTTTTCTCTCTACAGAAAAGGCCAGATCTCCAGTGGTTTGTTTTTGTTTCAGATTTCCAGCATCCACAGTTCTTATTGTGTTTCCTTGCCCAGATTTGAGCTGATTTTGAGGGGCTTCATAGATTTTGAAATCATGCAGAGAACACCCAAGTTCACTCCTTCTTCACTACGGCACTGTTCAGCTTCCGCTAGAGGGAAAGGACATTCCCAGAGAAGAAGATAAAAATCTGGGGACTAGTCAAAATATGTTATTCTATGAGAACTGCCAAATTTTTGCATGGCATGTCTATGAATAATTCTCCCAATTCTGGCCAAGCACCAAACCAAGAGTGTTTTTAGGAGTTGACTAGGCATGCTATGTGGTGCGTGAATCAGATGCCTAGGAGTTGATGCCAGATGGTCCACACACTCTTAATTTTATTACAGCAATTGGGATAGTTGAGTGTCTCACTAGGTCGTCTCAAAACAGAGTTAACACAGGACTGGTTGAGCCACACAAAGCAGAATAGGACAGTTATCCTTCAAGTATATTCAGGAATTTCACACTACCAGTGTTGACACTACTAACTTATTGCAGATCTATGTAAGAAACTGAATTTAACACCGACTCAAGCTACCATCTTTGAATTTGAATGAGCTTTGGATTACCGGCTCAGTAATCAAAACAATGTTAATATTCTCAAAATCAAATCTCTACTCAAGGCTGTCCATTTTCCCTTTCCAACTAAAACCAACATCACAGCATGCTCAGTCTCAGTGAGTCCCATCAAGCCAGTTAAACAGTTGAGCATGGAAAAGATCATGTCTTCATATTTTTCTGTATTTCTATTTTGGATTGAAATGAGAACTGTTTTAAAAATCAAGGATTACAAATTACTGCAGTTTTGAAAGCAATAACCAACTATTACTGAAACCAGCAGTGTCATAAGTGTAGCTTGCAGGTAAGCTGGTGCAAAAGCTTGTGAATACTGAGATTCAATTAGCAATGAACAACTGATTAGTCTGTGGACTAGTAACCAGTTATCCATGAAGATCTTCTGCCTGCTAACTACAATTCATTTTAAATAGCTGAACAGTTTGGTGCCTTGAGCAAAACAGAGAGAAGCTACAAGATCAGGAGCTCTCTGCAGTTAATGCCACTTTAAGAAAGCCAGTTTATTATTTCTTCTGCAGTTGCTCTTAGCTTTGATTTTCAATTAAGTCAGAGCTTTTTTTATAGGTGTGAACCAGCCACCTGTATCTCCTGCAAGCAGTGCAGTATGACGCAGCAATTTGATCAGCACAAGAATTATCTCAGCAGGTCCTGTTTAGAGGACAATGAACTGCTTTCCCAGATTATGCCCACAAAACCCAAGAATTTTTTTCCATCTCTATGGGTGTATGCGCATGCATGCATAAGGGAGAGGTTTATAAACGGGTTAGAGTTTTAACAAGTGGAATTTATGCCAATGGATCATTTTATTTGTAGTTAGTTTATTTACTTGTAATAATCAGTAATTTGTGCATTCTTTTTAAAGTATGCAAAGTTTCCCCATTTATTGTTGCTTTAGATACAGGTTGACAATCTTTTATGAAGACTCCTCAAACAGTGGGGCTTAATTTCTAACGTATCAAGATTGAGATGTGACAAAAGTGGAAGTGGAGATACACTCACCTTTGCAGAACTGGACATGGTGGAGGTGCTAAGTACATGCTATCATTATACTACCTCAATTAATCAAATCTTAAAATATTCTCAACTGATATCAGTAACCCCAACAAAAATAACACTAACAAACATTTGTTAAATCAACTGGACTGCAGTTTGAATAGTGACAAATGCACACCCAATTCTAGAATTGAATCCTTATTCCAGGATCCTGCTCTCTCAAACTACAGCATATTTCAAACTAAAATTAGCTTTTGCTGAAGATATTGAATTTTGATATAGATGTAGAAGGAGGATGTCTTCAAGTTTCTGCAAATACCTAAAGGTCACTTCTGAAACTTCCGATACTTCATTATATATGACAATCCAATCTCACCTCACTTGCGCAAAACACTCATGCAAAAATGAAGAGACAATCTATTGTAGCTAACTGAAGGTAATTATAATACCAAAAACATAAATGATTACCTAGTAGGAAAGAATGACTGAAATGTATAATACTGAAACAGGAATGGACAAATACCTAAGTAGACCTATGATGAATGCACAGGCAGTGAGGTGCACAACAATTAAATTCAGAGAGCACATACTGAAACAACTGAATAGATCCTCTTCTGATCAGTGCACCTCATCCATATTGAACATCTACATGTTGAAACCTAGTGATGGGTATCAGGATTCAGTTAAGTTCCTGAATGCTACATAAAAAAAAAGTGTTGAACTCCCATGTGCTGATCACTGCTTCATATTCTATTTTTAAATAAATGCTGTTCAAAAGATTAGCAAAGACCGAATAATCCACATCAGCTGTAACCTACAGAAATCTTTGGACGAAAATGAACAGCTTCTCGTCTGATTAGATTTGCCTCTATCATAACATGCAGTCAACAGTAGATATGCTATTACTGTAATCTAACTATTTGGTTCTGTAGTATCTGAAAAAATTTCAGCTCCCAGACTGAACTAACACCTTTTCTTGTTAAGTCCTGTAATGGGCTGGGTGATTGTGGCAAAATCAGGTGTAAATCTGGCACAATCATTCAACTATTTCCAGTTAGCTTCTTACCTCACTTGGGTTGCATGAAGCACTGATATCCAGGTATGCCAATTATGTATGAAGAATAGCATTTGAAATGTTGCTGAAGGAATTCCATTATTGCGTTGTTCATAACCTTTGCAAAAAAGACCATCTACCTGTGTTTGGGAGCTAATTTTAAAGTATTGCGAGGAGGTCAAGTTTCAAAAACTGTGGCTCCACTTGAGATGTATCATTCTTTTGAAGCTGGACACCATCAGATTCTAATGCTCGTTTGTTATAGGCACGCTGGTTGAATAAGCTTGCACTTACCCCGGTGTCTATCATTTCTTGCACAGTTATAAACAGCATGTTCATTTCAATCATCAATGATCTGGATAGATTACAGCATCACATTCATCATTTGTGTTGCATTAGGGTCTGGGTGGAGTGATTATCGCCCTCTAGCTGTGTTGTTTAGTACATCTTCTGAATTCTTGGATTCCGTCTTCCTTACAGGACAGTCCCATGATTTACAACGACAGGAAACTGCAAATCCATTTTGGTTAATGCGCAATGATCTGATTTTACCTTTGAAAGGAAAGGATCCTTTGCGTATTACAATTGGGATCATTTGAAGACGCTGCTATTTTGTTCCTGGAAACTCTATATATACTGTCATAAGACTTTCTGTTTATGGATGTTATAATGGCATGTTTGTTCAATGTCTGAAGTTTGCAAGTCAGAAGTTCCAAATGTTCAGTCTATACTCAGTATGTTGTGATGATACTGCATTTGAGAATTCTCATGCATGTTCTAATTCATGAACATTAAAAAGATGCATGCCTAGTGCCTCACTCAGTTTGTCTAGCTGGCTAAACATTTTGTTTCTTCAGCACAAAGTCTGCTCACAAGTTTCATACAGTTTGCCTCACCTTTTTCTGTTACTGTAATATTAAAAACAGAATGGCATACTTGTTAGTCCTGTCTGTTATGTCTGAAGCAATCAGAAAACTCAAATCGTCTGAATCCATTTTCTCCTTAAATCCGAGAGGACTGATCAACATCTGTATCAGCTGGAAAAATGATGGAAATCCTTGTTGCCTTTCCTTGAGGTTTTGTTTTTAAAAGGTATTTATGTTCAGCAAAATTGCACAGAAATGTTCTGGAATTGTCCTTTCACAGAAAGTTTTTATTGTTCAAAATTTTTAAGAGAAAATAGAAGACATGTTAAAGCATACACAAATAGTAACAAAAATGGCATCTCAAACGAATAGCAGACACCAAATACTTAGTGATGGATTAAGCCCCCAGTTTTCAGAAGTAATATTGGGGGTAAAAAGGGGGGTGGGGGATGGAAGTCAGGAAATAAAAGGCCTGAACTGAAATGGTCTCCTTTGCTAAGAACACTAAAGAGGGCATTGCAGGATGACAAAGCTGCCACTGCCCAATGGCATGGGGAGGGCTTCTGCCAATATACTGTATTCACCAACCACTCAAAAATAACATCCACCAACCATGCCATAATTTCAAAGTGTAGATAAGAGGATGAGATCTGGAAAAATCAAAGAAAAATCAAAAAGATCAAGTCAAGGGTTATTACACAGACTCAGATCATCAACCATTGAAACAGAGGAAAGAATTTTCACTGAACAAACTGGCTCCAATAAATTAAAACCAGCGTTTCAGGAACCGCACTTCCTCAAAGAAAGGGTACACAACTTGTGCCACAAGAGCTGCCAATTTCAGACTGCCTGATGCCAAAAGGTTAGGCTGCAGTTCACCATAATGATACTTTTCAAGGGGGAAAAAAGGGGCTGTCTTGCGCAACATTTCCCATGTCTTCAGTGATTTCTTAGTCAAGTGAACGAACGATGGAATGAGACACCAGTTACAAACTTATAAAAAGTGTATTGCAAGACAGGACACCATTTTCTTCTGCCAAGTTCCCTTAACTGTAACTGCCATTTTTGAAGGTTTCCTGCTTGAATCACTACGTGATGAAATCCACATTGATGAAGTGCATGCGTTTGACTGAGCTACGTGCCCCAGCTCGAAGGGGAGTAAATATGCTTTTCTTTAAATGCAGAAAAAATGCTTTATTTGTAAGTTATCTAGAACTAGAGCTGTCGGATGAGCTGGCACCGTGGCCGAAAAGGGAACGCAACTGAATCCAAGGTAAAGGCAAATTCGAATATATGCGAATACAAAAAAAACTCAAGGCCGCCAATTTCCTTCACGGGGTTCGGGCGGTGTTTTAACTGGAGCTCCAGAACTACGTACTTTTGACGGTTTGGTGGGGCAAGGGGGGGCGGGAGGATTCGAGGTGGTCGGTGTTCAACCGCGATCGGGTCACGGGGAGAGGAAACGGCAACAATAACCGAGCCGGCTGCAGTCCTTGGGGAAGCGCGTTTTCCGGAGCACTCGGTAACCCCCCCCCGGGGGGGTGGGTAGAGGGACGGAGAACGGGATGGAGAACGGAAAGGCAGCGGAAACGTGCCAAGTGGCGGCGAACCCGCCAACGGGCGGGGCACACCTCTGCAGCGGCGGGAAAGGACGAAGGAGACGGAGCGCCTCCGGCCCGCCCGTCCCAGCCGCTCACGCCCCTCTGCGGCCCCTGGAGCACCCCAAACCCAAACACCCCCTCCCCAAATTCAGACCCAGCCCCCACCCCACCCCACCCCGATGCTCCTTACCTGATTGCCCAGGACGGCGGTGGCACACGCTGTGGATACCTCCTTGGGCCCGAACCACACTGATGCTACTCGAGAGGGCAGGCCAAGGATGAAAATCTGAGCGATGGAGCAGACCGTCTGGGCGAACATGGTCACTCCGAACAGGTCCTGCCTCACGCTGGCGATTTTAATCCAGGCTCCGATACAGTTGAGGCCGGAGCCCAGCAGCGCCACAGTCCGCAAGCCCTTCTTGTCGAGCAGCCAGGCGGCGGGGAAGATGAGGGGGACGTAGACGAGCATGTAGACCACCGAGAGCCAGTCGATCTGCTCGTAGGAGACTTGGTAAAAATGGCAGAAGATGTTGGCGATAATGCTGTACTGGATCCACTGGAAGGCGTTCACCATGGAGTACAGGCTGAACACGACCAGAATGACGAAACGGTTCCAGTAAAGGCGCGTCTGGATCGGCTTCACATCGCCGGTCAGCATCGCCTCCCTCTCCTCAGGGGACCTAGCAGTTTTCACACATTTTCCGTCCTGTATAACACCGTCTATATGGCCAGTAATACCGTTTATAACCACTTCTTTACCGCAGGCGGTAGGTATTGCCTTTGTGACAGGGCACCCAGTTCCATCGGCATCCACCATTGTTAGCTTTTGTTTTATTTATTTTCTTGATACACAAAATATATGGCTTGTTCAACTTGCTTATAAACTAAAATATATATTTTTATATGTTACACTTTAGATTTTTCGAAAAAAAAGCTTTGAAATTCGCAATTAGGAACACGCACAATTCCTGATTGAAGATGTTTCCTAAGCGACTGAGAGCGGCTCTGGGATGCAGCGGTTTATGAAGTCGCCTCGCGCATTCCTGAAAGGTGGGGCGACAATTGATGCACCTTTGGTCCAATAAGGACTAGGATCATGGGGGAGTGTATGATTGACGCGGGCTCTGTCCAGTTGTCTACCGTAACAGGCGGTGCGAGGCTTAATCCACCAACCGGTTTTCAGCATCGGAGGGTAGTACCGACCAATCGAATACAGTGGTAAGGCGGGACCATAAAACGATTGGCACCTCAATCGACCAATTGGCTGCCGAGCATCGCACCGATGTGGAAAATGCGCAATCTTCGCTAGAGAAAAATTATTTTTTTGAGAATGTCAAAATATTAGCACGGACAAAGGACAAATCCGCTTGCCAATTGGAGAATTAAAATTAAATAAAACTTCAGTTTAATCCGATCTGAAAACATAAGAAGCGCAATGGAACTCGTGTCTTGGCTTTCAGTAAGCCAATTGAAAAATCTGCTGATGTGACATCATTTTTCCGCTATGGTTAGTTTGAAAAAAAATCTTCGAAATGTTCTGTTTAGGATTTTAAACACACCGTAAGCAGTTTGTATGAAAATATAAAGACATGGTCCACATAAACACGTTTAAATGTTTTAATGGTGTTTTGCCACAAGTTTTTTTTCAAACTGTCGACGTCTAAAGCCCCTTCCCTTTAGCAAATATATTCACAAAATGGCTGTTGGTCATGTGATTTCGTATCCCCTTTGACTTCCCCCAATGGCAAAAATGATTAACAACCGCTGTTTGTCTGAGAAATATCACATAAGCAAAACTGTAATTCAAGATTACCGTTCTTTTACCGCAGCCAAACGTGAAACAAGGCCTGCAACATAATTTTAATGTAAAGTGTTAAAGCTAAATATGGCACACAGAGAATGATAATCTGGTAGGCAATGAATACTCAGATGTGGTATCATTTCAATAATAGCAAGTTTCTCGTGCTGCTTTTGCAATCGTATGAATTTTTTCCCCTCTTACCCTGAAAAAAATTGATAAAACTACCTAAACAGAGAATGCTGGAGAAACTCAACAAGTCTGGCAGCTTTTATGAAGATAAATAGAACTAATGTTTCGAGTCTGGAATGACGCTTCTTTGTTTCCGATTTCCAGCATCTGCCGTTTTTTGCTTTTATTTGAGTAAAATTACACATCTTACTACCAGTTCAATACAATTCTGCAACAAGTATGGAAGGAATAAAGAGCCACAGATATATATTTGATGACAAACTTTACATTAGAAGGCACAAGTAGTATCAATGGAAACAGAAAGTTACAAAGGAGCATGACCTGAATAAGTGCACATTTTTAAAAAAAACTGCAGCAAGCAGAATTCAGTGGTGAAATATGAGGTCATCAATTACAGACCGACGGATGCTTAATGGTAAGAACCCAGGACCTGCGGAGGAGCAAAGAGATTTAGAAGTCCGTGTACAGAGCTCACTAAAAGCTACAATGGACAGATGCAAATTGTAATGTATCCAAAGGGGGTTGAAATGCAAAGGAACATGAGTTATGTCTGTCAAGAGTACTGATTGTATCACATAAGGTGAGAAATGAGAGTGGACTTTGGGACAGAGATGTCAGAGAGAAGGGGCACAACGTGCACTCATATCACCAGAATGATACATGGCCTTGAAAGGGTTAAATAATGAGGACAGTAAAAACTAGGCTCTAGCGTCCCTGCCTATAGAAGATTAAAAGATGATCTAAGTGAGGTTTAAGGTGATTAAAAGATTTGTAGGCTAAATAAAAAATGGTTCCTCTGTTGAGATAGTTCAGAACAAGTCCAATTAGAACGAAGCAAAGAAGCATTTCTTCATAATGGTCATGAAAATCTGAAACATTCTTTCTCACAGCTTTGAGACTAGATAAATTGAAAGTCTAATATCAAGATAGATTACTCGTGAAGTGAAAATGTCCAAAATTTGGAGCAAGGTAAGTAAATTGAGTTCAGGTAGAAATCTAATTAAATGGCATAATGATTGAGGGGCTAAATATTCATCTTCTATTCCAATGTCTATTAAAAAGCCCAAGATATTCAATGTATTAAATGCAGTATTTGGTTTCATAAGAATATAAGAAATAAATGTTTAGACCATATGGTCAAACATACTCTCCTGTTTACTACAAAAGTAGCTGAACACTTACCATGAACTTTACATTGCTGAACTGTCCCAAACCTTATACACAAAAATCTATTGCACCAGCTAGTATTAAATATAATCTTCGGCTGAGTAATCCCAAGAGAAGAGAATGCCAAAAATTCACAGCCCTATGAAAGATACGTTCCTCCACAGCCTTGATTTTATGGAGTTATAGAGTTACACAGCACAAAAACAGACCTTTCTGTCCAACTCATCTTTGTTGACCAGATATCCTAAACCGATCTAGTCCACTTGCCAGCATTTGGCCCATATCCCTCTAGACCCTTCATATCCCCATCCAGATACCTTTTAAATGTTGTAATTGTACCCTCTCCGCCACCTCCGCTGGTAGCTCATTCATGCATGCACTACCATCTTGTGAAAAAGTTTCCCTTCAGGTTCCTTTTAAAGATTTCCCCTCTCACCTTAAATCAATAGTTTTGGACTCCCCGAGCCCGGGAAAAAAAGACCTTGGCTATTCACCCTATCCATGCCCCTTAGGATTTTATAAACCTCTGTTAAGTCACCCCTTAGCTTCTGATGCTCCTGGGAAAAAAATATCCAGCCTATTCAGCCTCTTCCTGTAGCTCAAATGCTCCAATCCTGGCAACATCCTTGTAAATCTTTTCTGAACCCTTCCTTGAAGCTCTGTAGCATGTCTAAAATGGTAAATGGATGTCACATGGCTCGCATGTGAGGCAATCCAGAACTCAGTAGAGTATTTAGACTTGGCTCTGAGTTCAGATATCAGCTCTTTGAAAATGTAAAAAAAATCTGCCTGGTTGTGAATGCGAGAGGACAAATATATTGTTGTAACATTTTTTCAGCAGTTTGTTGACACAGTTATAAGTGCTGAAAATGTGTTGCTGGAACAGCACAGCAGGTCAGGCAGCATCCAAGGAACAGGAGAATCGACGTTTCGGGTATAAGCCTTTCTTCAGGAATCTCCTGTTCCTTGGATGCTGCCTGACCTGCTGCACTTTTCCAGCAACACATTTTCAGCTCTGATCTCCAGCATCTGCAGTCCTCACTTTCTCCTCACAGTTATAAGTGCTATCAACATAGTATTAATAATGCTTGACTGCTTTTCACAATCCTCATTACAATGACAATTTGTATATTTACAGCTTCACTGACACTAAAAGAAGTGTTTAAAGGATTAGCTGTTTTTGATGTAGGTTTATACATACAAATTTTTGGTTTTTTCATAACAAACTAGAAAGTTAGTGGGAATTAAATGCATTGGACAGTCTTCCATCGATGCAAGTGTTTTTTTATGTAGTGAAGTAAGTACTCCATATTTAGAACTCTATTTGATTTCATCTCAGCATGGTGGATACCTAAGGTGGCATAAGGGCTATTAAGAGCCGGGGGATGGGTTGGCTTGATTTGGCACCACATTTGTTAGGAAACATAAGGAGCCATGGAGGTGGATGAGAGGTGTGTGTTTTTACTAAGCTGGCATCAAGGCTATAAGGGTCCATAAGTGTTGCTGGAGTATTAGGGTGAGCATGATTTAGAACTGTATTTTTTGAGTGGCTGTAAGGGGCTCTGGAAATGGATAAGAAACATGGTTTGTGACTTTGGTTTAACTCTCAATGAGATCTTGAGTGACCATTTGGTATCTGGGATTAATTATGTAACCATGCAAAAGCACCTACTAACTGAAGCCACACTGGACTTCAAACAGGCACTACAAGTGGCTTTATCATTGGAAAATGCAGCAAGTTTCAGGGTAAACCAATTCAGGACACCCTAGTCAGCCCAAATGATCTTGGCGAACACCAGGATAAATCCTGCACAGGGAGACTTAGTCTAGATTAGAGTGGTGCTGGAAAAGCACAGCAGGTTAGACAGCATCCGAGGAATTCCTGATGAAGGACTTTTGCCCGAAACATTGATTTTCCTACTCCTCGGATGCTGCCTGACCTGCTGTGCTTTTCCAGCACCACTCTAATCTAGACTCTGATCTCCAGCATCTGCAGTCCTCACTTTTGCCCGGGGGGACTTAGGTCAGCCCACAGCAAAACACCAAAACAAAGTAAGCCTTGGCCAAATGATTAAAATTTTCTTCAGGATCTGGGCCATAAGGCCATTGTAATTGCTGCTGGTGTGAGACAGTAAAAGAGTCCCACTAGATCTAAATTGAGTAAAAGAATTCATAGGCCTTTATCCATGTGAGTGCATGCTTGGAAAGACCACCTCTATCTGGCCTGGAACAATTAAATTGCTTAGCAACATCCAAATCAGAACCAATCAAAATGGTCACCCACTTTTAATGGAAGTTGATACCAGTGCAGCCGTTTTAGTGATTGCAGAACCAATCTTTAAGAAAATTCGCTTTAGGCTCCAACCCTTAAGTTTGCACAAGACCTTGGCTAGACTGAGAACCTATAGTTTTTTCTCTAACCTATACCAGGGAACCTTTACAAATTAAGGGCATAACTTTGGTTCTAGTATCTTATGAGAAGGAGCTGGTTCAATTACCATTAATTGTAGTAAAAGACTCGAGCCCAAGCTTGATGGGGAAAAATTAGTTGAGAAAGATTCATCTGGATTGGCTCAACATCTTTTGATTAGAAAATGACTGCCTGAATGAAGTCTAATTAAATACCTGGATATTTTTCATGATGGTCTAGCGTCTATCCAAGGAGCCAAGGTCATCTTGCATGTTGACCAGGAAGCAATTCCACAATTCTGAAAGGCCCACCCAATGAAATTAACCTGACGGGTAAAAGTAGTGTCAAAAATCAGAAGCTGGAAAGGCATCATCAAACCAGTCCAGTTTGCAGAATGGACAGCATCAGTCGTATGGATTGTGAAGCCCAATGGATCGGTTCATCTTTGTGGGAATTTTAAACAAATGGCAAACTACTTTTCGCAGCTAGATAAATACTTAATCGTTCACATTGAGGATTTATATGCAAAGCTGGCGGGGGGTGTTGTTCTTCATGAAGCTGGACTTGTAATTATGGTTTGATTAGCAATCCCAGAAGTATGCTACAATTAATTCCCAAAAGAGTTTGTGCCAATATATGAGATTGCCATTTGGGGTATCATCAGCCTGTGCAATTTTTCAGCGATGATGGAGAACATTTTGGAAGGTCTCCTCCAGTTCGCCATTTATCTAGACTGTGCTAATGACAGGGAAGACCAATAAGGAGCACTTGGAGAACTTGGACATAGTCCATAAACATTCTTCCCAGGTGGGGTTATGCCTTAGAACAGAAAAATATGTGTTCAGGCACCTCAAGTGACCTACTTGGGCTTCAGAGTCGACAAAACTGGGGTACAACCATTGGAAGATAAAGGGAGGGCAACGAAAGGTGCCTTCGCTCTCATGTCTGTATTGGAGCATAGGTCTCATAAGCAGTCACTGAAAGTGATTAGATGTGCATGGAGTTCATTGTCAAATATGGGGACGATAATACAAAACCTGCATGCATCTTTTCTAATACATGGACTCCCGGAAGTGTTAGTCACAGATAATGACCAATCATTTGCCAGCACAGAATTTGAATATTTCCTAAAGTCAAATGGCATCAGGAACATCAGTGCCAGACACAAGGCTCCATTAAGCGAGAGAGATTGGTGATTAACTTTTGTATAGGAACCATGGGAATAGCCTTGCAATGGTAACAGGCATGGTCGACTTGAGGTCAGTTCTACATAGAAAGTTTGGGTTGGTGCTACAGTCCTGAACAAGCATGTGGGCCATATCAAAGCTGCAAACTCCAACTGGGCAGGAGCAAAACATGCCTGGCTCCTCAGAAGAATCAGAAAGGCTGGCAGAACCCCTGGTCTCTCCCCTCAGATAAGCATTGAAGAAACCTTGGAACCTGAGAAGGACATGGCTAATGACGTGTCTTTGATGCCTTAGCCACCTGAAGAACAAGATTAATTTCTTCAGAGATGTTCAGAGTGCAAGAGGCGGGCTACTGTGTGCTACACACTGTCCATATCCAAGTCAGAATCAGAGGAACCTCACCCCTGGAGGAGCTACAAGGAAAAGAACCGACCTATGTCCTCAGACTCAGAGTGGGAGGGATGTAGTGATTGTAAGGTCAGCCAACTGGACCTCATCGAATATGAGTTTCCTGATTGGGGCTGTTAATTTGGTCCAATTAGGGAGCCCTGGCTAACAGATAAAAGCAGGTGTTTCAAACATCCAGCCTTGAGAGCTGGCTCTGAGGAAGCGAGATCAGAGTCAAGGAGTTTCCAAGTGTAAATAAAGGATGACTTGGTGATGGAATACAGGCCTTTGTGCAGTTATTTCAGCCTCCTTCCCTTCTGCCAAGTGAATAAAGAAGCAAGCATTCTTATCTTCCTAACTGTTTATGGTTTACTCAAATAGATCCACTTGTCCACTGAAAAGGTTAGCAAAAGGTGGAATAAAGTTAAACTGTCAAACTAAAATATCCTATTATATTGTAATTTTAAAAAGAGTCTTAATTAATTGCTTTGAGAATGTTTGCCTGCCATTTCTGCTATTTTGTGTCGATTCACAATGACCCAGACCTAGTCAACTGCCACCTACGAAGTTTGCTGCAGCTTGCTGAAATTATCACTTTTCAGCAAGGACTCCTAATCCCTACTGAAATAGTTCTCCAGGTCCAGTAAGTACAGGAGAGTGGATGACAAAGGAAGACACACCCAATTTTTAAGCTGCTCCCTGCCATATTGAAGTTAATTTGTAAAAGCTTCAGTCTTTTAATGAATAGATGAATGAGTGAATAAATGGATTGATGGAGTTGGCAATCAAGTCAAGGGTACTCTGGTTAAGGGGTAGTGAGTTGAGCAGGTAGTTCAGGTGGTTGGGGCATTCGTGTCAGGAGGAGTTTGAAGATCGAATGGGCATTGGGTTGGGTTGGGTGGTTGGATTGGTAGGCAGTCAGTATAGGTGTGCAGTTGGGTTGGGTGGAGTAGTCGGTTCAAGTGTGTGATTGTTTGAGTTGGTAATCAGGCTGGTAATCAGGTTGAGTGTGTAGTTGGGCTGGAGGTGTGCTTGAGTCGGCTGGGTAGTTGAGTTAAGATGTACTCAGGTTCAGTGGGTAGTTGGGTCAAGGAAGCAGACAGAGATAAAGAGAAGCTTCTTCAGCCAGAGAGTGATAAACCTTTGGAACTCGTTGCAGCAGAAGGCTGTGAAGGCCAGGTGATTGAGTATATTTAAGACAGAGATAGGTAGTTTCTTGATTGTTAAGGGTATCAAAGAGAGAATAGGGTTGAGAAACCATGATTGAATGGCAGAGCAGACCTGCTGAGCCAAATGGCCTAATTTCTGCTCCCGTGTCTTATGATCTTGCCTGGGTGATTGGAATAGTGGAGCTGAATTGCCGGGGGGGGGGGGTGTAGTTTGTTGGGTCAGGTTGAAGGAGATGGTTGGGGAGGGCCAGTTATGATGTACAAATCTGTTACACTGATTAAACATGGTGCTAAGCCAGGTATTAACCTACCTAACATTTTCTTGCGAAATATCCATGTATTTACCAAAACTATTCATGATTTTGAATACCTGTCAATTCTTCCCCTAACTTTCTTGGTCTCTCAACGTAACAAGTATTTGAATCTCAGTACCATTTGAATAAATTTCTTCCATATAAAAATTTAGCATAGTTTTCTTGCTTTAGTACTCATACTCCTAATTATAAAGTTAATAATCTAGTATATCTTTTAAAATACTTCTTAACTGGCCTCCTGCTTTCAAAGATTTGTGCACATCTACTCAAGTCTCTGTTTTTACTCATCTAGTCTACGGTATTCGCTGCTCACAATGTGGTCTACTCTACTTTGAATAGACGAAACGCAGGCTGGGTGGCCGTTTTGCAAAACACTGATGTTCTCTCAAAAAAATTACCCTGAGCTTCGTGTTGTCTGCCAGTTAAACACACTGCAGTGTTCCCTAGCCAGCATCTCTGTCTCAGGCATGCTGCAGTACTCCAGTGCGAGCTGGTAGAACAGCACCACATTTTCTGCTTGGGACCCAACAGTCTTCAGGCCTCAATATCAAATTCAGTAATTTTAGGGTCTGAGCACTTTCTCCCATGTCTATACCCCAACCCCTACACACTAGACCTTGTCATCACATGGGCTGCTCCCACAAAAAGCCCACTGTCAGCCACTCATGGTCCCCATTAGTAGCTATTGATTATCTCAAGTTCACCTTTACCCATTCCTTGGTCTGCCCAATTATTTTTCTGTCACTTTCTGGGCTTCATCTCCACCACTGTTTACCGTATTCCTCCTCCTCCTCTCTCCCCACTCTTTTTTCTCATGAATCCATGCTTTAATTTAATAGACAATAGACAATAGGTGCAGAAGTAGGCCATTCTGCCCTTCGAGCCTGCACCACCATTCAATATGATCATGGCTGATCATCCTTAATCAATATCCTGTTCCTGCCTTATCTCCATAACCCTTGATTCCACAATCCTTGAGAACTCTATCCAACTCTTTCTTAAATGAATCCAGAGACTGGGCCTCCACTGCCCTCTGGGGCAGAGCATTCCACACAGCCACCTCTCTCTTGGTGAAGAAGTTTCTCCTCATCTCTGTCCTAAATGGTCTACCCCATATTTTTTAAGCTGTGTCCTCTGGCTTGGCACTCACCCATCAGCGGAAACATGTTTCCTGCCTCCAGAGTGTCCAATCCTTTAATAATCTTATATGTCTCAATCATATCCCCTCTCAGTCTTCTAAACTCAAGGGTATACAAGCCCAGTCGCTCCAGTCTTTCAGTGTAAGGTAAGCCCGCCATTCCAGGAATTGACCTCGTGAACCTACGCTG
>NC_057718.1:47000626-47035198 GCF_004010195.1 Chiloscyllium plagiosum
ACAGTATGATCCCTTTCTGAGTTTTCTGCCTCATTGATACAGTTGTCTTTCTTGACTTCCCTTGTTCTAACTTTCCCTCCAATTTCCTTCTGAAACACCCAGTTTGTCCCCTCACTCCCGCTACTTAGTTTAAATGTAGCTGTGTTGCAGTAGCAAACCTGCCTGCCAGAATGCTGGTCCCTAACCTATTAAAGTGCAAACTGTCTCTCTTGTAGAATTTATGCTTACCACAAAACATACCCCAGTGATCCAAGGATTTAAATCCTTGCTTCCTGCACCAGTTCCCCAGCCACACGTTCAAGTCCATTATCTCCCTGTTTCTGGCCTCACCAGCGAGGAACTGGAAGCAAACCGGAGATAACCACCTTGGACGTCCTGCTTTTCAGCCTTCTTCCTAGTTCTCCGAAGTCCCACTGTAGTATGTTCCTCCTCTTCTTCCCGACATCATTTGTGCCACCACCTCTGGCTCTTCACCTTCGTCCTTGAGGATTTCCTGCACTCTGTCTGAATTTTCGATGTAATGTCACAATTAAAATGTCAACTCCAAAGGTACTGTCAAATCTGCTGAGAATTTCTTGCATTTTCATTTTATTTGAGATTTCCAGCATCCAGTTTCTTTTTGGTTTGGAAAAGTGGATAGCTAGGATTTACTCATGAGGTCAACAACAGAGGCGAAGTGCCATGTGCATAAATTTAATGCTGAAGCAGTTTTTAAGACAGAAGCAAAGCAAGAAAGGTGAGTACAGTTTTTATCTTGATGGTCTGACGTGTCTTTAGACTCATTCAGGATCTCAAAGCATCCCATTGACGGTGCAGAAGGTTAAAAATGAAATTTTTTGAAGGGGTCAGTCCCTTTCTGGATTACAAAACTCGTAGGTCAAGCATTTGCCCATATTTCAGTGAGACCAGTAAGGCAGACAGCTGGGTCTCACCTGCTCACTAACACAACACAGGTCCAAGAGGAAATTTCTGGAGAGACAGCAAAGACTTTTTGATGTACTGGTAGGCATTCCAATTGCATTGTAAACATTGTCAATATCAATCCACGATTTCCATGATTTGCAGTATTTACAATAATGTCTTCATTCTTTGAATAAGTGGCCACCCAAAATGGGCATTAAAACAGGACAGTTACATAAGTGGCTTGCAGACCTTTTGTACTCTTCTCTGCTGTATTTGGCCAGCTTAGTTTAAACATGGTTAAACAAGTTCAGCTAATTTGGAGAATTTCAGTCTGTCATAGGCATTAGTCTATGGGATTTGTTATTCTCACATGTAAGTAGTTGACAATTTCAGCATAACCAAAATTTCTTAAGTCTGGGTTTGACTCATTACAGTTTCACTTTAGGTAAGAATGTAAGCTGTGAGGCAAATACGAGAAACCTGCAAAGAGATATAGAGAGGTTAAGTGAATGGACAGTAAGGTGGCAGATGGAGTATAATGTGGGTAGGTATGAGGTTATTCAGTTTGGTAATAAGAAAAGTAAAATATTTTTTAAAAGGTGTGAAATCAGAGACATACAAGAAACACAACGTTAATTTGTAGGTACAACAATCGATTGGAAAACTAATCTGCATATTAGTCTTCATTACAAAGGATTGGAATGCAAGAACAAGGAAGCCTTGCTGCAATTGTAATGGACTTTGGTAACAGCACAACTGGAGGATTAGAGTTGAAAAATGTGGTGCTGGAAAAACACAGCAGGCCAGGCAGCATCCGAGGAACAGGAGAGTCGACGTTTCGGGCATAAGCCCTTCTTCAGGAAGGGAAATGAGGAAGCAGGAGAAATCTACATTCATCCCGTGTGGTTGTTTTTCCAGCACCAGTTTTTCAACTCTGGTACTCCAGCATCTGCAGTCCTCACTTTCTCCCAACTGGAGTATTATGCAGATTTTGTCTTCATATTAAAGGAGGGATGTACTTTCATTGAATGCAGTACAGAAAAAATTGTTTAGATTGCCAGTAGATCTAGATTGTTCCATAAGGCTTCAATTGTTTGTTCAACCTGATTTGACATCCTGAGCTACTGGTGTTCTGATGAGTCTTTGAAGCTTATCTTCTACATGTGCTGGTATGGCCTGTGAGCTGCTCCTCTCTGCATTTCCACTGAATTGTGATATCACAAAATATGATTGTCTTTATCAATCAAGAGTTTAAATTATAAAGATTGCTTATTAGTAATCAGTACTAAGTATTGATTGGTTACGAGAAAATTATTATTAACACTTTGGACAGAACTTGGGCTCTGCAGCATCTATTTCCTTAGGGACAATATGGTCATCCAATGCTAGAAAATAACATTTGAGATTCTAAAGGGAAGTGTGCTGATTGTTATCTTGATAAAAAGCTTTGGACATATGAAATTAATGACGACAGAGCAGGAATATTTGACACTCTTGCTCCCTTTTCAAGCAACACAGTTCACTCTACACTAGTGTTAGCTTCATACAGCTAAATAGCTGGTCAACAGTATACAAGGCCATCAATGCTACACAAAACAGTCATGAATGACATTAAGACTAGTTGCTGCATGATTTCTTCTGGCTGCTGGTGAAATTGTTTACATTTTGGAACTAAGTTTAAAATTGCAAAACAATTTAGTGATTTACAGGTCGTGGCCTGGTTGGTGGAGACTACTTTTCATTCATTTCAAAGCTTATATTAGAATGCTTCCAGAAATTGGTCGCAGTTGGAGGGTAGAAAGGTCAACGAGTACTGAAGGAATTTGGAAAGGCAGAGTATTTGAGAGAGAATAAAAACCAGGAGGTATGGAAACAGGAGAGGTCTCGGAGAATAAAAAGAAATTTAAAGAGGGATAGAGAAAAGTAAAAGTGATTGGCTTTGGTTCACAGATTTGAAATAACCTTCTTATGCTTTCTTGCAGCCACAATGTATCTTTCCCTTCAGAAATAAAGTCTACCTTTATGTAGCATTAGTGACTTGGAGTTTCAGCCTCCTGATGATGTGTGCAGTTGTAGCAAAGCAGCAGACAGCAAAAACTTTAATGTGCCATTGCCAACAGAAGAATGGGCACCAGTTAATTGCTTACTGTGATCCCCACACCCATTCCAAGCGTTAGGCAACTTTCCTACCTTGGCTGTTGCAATGGAGAAAGCCAGACTGCTTGTGAAAAGATCTCTGAAAATTGTGCAAGGTTCAGAAGTGTAAGATTGCACATATTACTTGCACGGCATTACAAGATAATTGAGCAAGAACAATTCAAGTCAGGACTTGTATGTAAAATGTTTGCATAACCTATCAACTCATCGAGTTCTCCTCAGCTCAGTGCTTGCGACGTAATAAACAGCTAGCTCTTTGCTTCCTTTGTCAATCCACCTTTCAAAATCTGTCTCACCATTCATTCTTGTAAGTTCCATTCAAACCCCTTCAATACTCAGCAAAAACATGCAACTTCTAAAAGTTATATTTGAACGTCATAAAAACAGAATCTTTTGTTTTGACAACCAATTAGTTCATGATGAACTGTACAAAAAAATTAATTGACCCACTTTTGTTCTGAATCTCTTGATTAATATGTTATTACTATTATCTGGAGCATGTGCGATTCGAACACAGACCTTCTGGTAGGGACACTTTCCACTGTGCCACAAAAGTCCCATGTTTTCCCATTTAATTCATTGATGGGATATGGGTATCGCTGACCAGGCCATCATTTATTGCCCATCCCTAACTGTTCAGAGCGGTTAAGAGGTAAGTACATTTCTGTGTGCTTGACATCACATGTAGGCCAGACCAGGTAAGGACAGCAGATTTCATTCGCTAAAGGTCATCAGTAAACCAGATTGTCATAAAAACCAATCAACAATTACTTCATGGTCATTGTTAAAATTCACACAACACCAGGTTATAGTCCAACAGGTTTAATTGGAAGCACACTAGCTTTCGCAGCGACGCTCCTTCATCAGGTGATAGTGGAGGGCTCGATCGTAACACAGAATTTATTGCAAAAATTTACAGTGTGATGTAACTGAAATTATACATTGAAAAATTGAATGTCTGTTAAGCCTTTCATCTGTTAGAATACAATGATAGTTTCACTTCTTTCATGTGTAAATCACAAAACCTTTTTTTTAAAGTTGCATTCTCTGGTTAGCTGTTAACAATGGTGATAGCTAGACAATATGTTAAAGGTGTTAGCCCCCTGTGTTCTCTGTCTATGCCATGATGTTTAGATTGATTCTAATCTAAAAAATGAGATAACAGAGTTTTACATAAATGCGTGCAGTTTTTGAGCAAAGTACAATGCAACCCTGAAAGTACAAATTCACCCCACAAAATATATGTGTGCATGTGGGTCTTTGCCTGTCTGTCTGGGTTGGAGGTTGTGAGTGTGAGAAAGTGTATGTGTGTGTGTGTTTATGCCCAAAACGTCGATTCTCCTGTTCCCTGGATGCTGCCTGACCTGCTGCGCTTTTCCAGCAACACATTTCCAGTATTAATCCAAGAGAACCTGGTAATGCCTTGGGGCTCTGGGTTGGAATCCCACCATAATAGATGGTAGAGTTTGAATTTCAATAAAAATCTGGAAATAGGTTCGGCGATGGCCATGACACTATTGCTGATTATTGGGGGGGGAAAAAAAAGGGAGGAAACAAAAATAAAATTTATTAAAAAAAACAAAATCGCACTGGCTCACTAATGAAAGAAACTGCCGTCCTTATCTGATCTGGACTACATGCGACTGCAGTAATGCGGTTGACTCTTAACTGTTCTCTGGGCAACTAAGGATGAGTAATAAATAATGGCCTAGACAGTGACACCCTTATCTAATGGATGAATAGAAAGTAAGGCAGAAAGGAGGGAGATTCAACCAACAGATACAAGAAAGAAATAGATATGTTTCTTTTTAAAAAAAGGGTTTTGTGATTTACACATGAAAGAAGTGAAGCTATCACTGTATTCTAACAGATGAAAGGCTTAACAGACAATCAATTTTTCAATGTATAATTTCAGTTACATCACACTGCAAATTTTTGCTATAAATTCTGTGTTACGATCGAGCCCTCCACTATCACCTGATGAAGGAGCGTCGCTCCGAAAGCTAGTGCTTCCAATTAAACCTGTTGGACTATAACCTGGTGTTTTGTGATTTTTAACTTTGTACACCCCAGTTCAACACCGGCATCTCCAAATCGTGTCTTCATGGTCATTGTTAGAGCAGAGTTCCTTATTGAGTTCAAATTCTATCATCTGACATGGCAGGATTTGGACCCCAGTCTCTAGAACATTATCTCAGTCTCTGGATTAATAGTGCAATAATAATATTACTAGGTCATTGCTTCCTTTTACTGAGGGCACTGTTTCATTAATGTTCAGAATCCAATTACAGTAACAATCAGTATCCTAGATATTTTAATCAACCTATTCAGACATGCTATGATATATCTTTGGGGCAAGTGGGTCCTGAACCCAGATCTTCTGATCTAGAGGTGGGAATACTACCACTGCACCACAAGTGCCTAAGTTCTCCTTTTCTTTAGAGCCATGAGTATTATCACACAGAACAGAACAGCTTTGCTCTCACAAGCAAATCACCCATGGTATTTTTCATCTATTAACTACTACCCTGAAATTACCCATGTTACAATTGATTAATTCATATGCAAAGTCCATTAAAGGCAATGCAATAATATCAAAGTTGAGGGAAAGGATTAAATCAAAATGGCGTTGGAGGGGGAGATAAAGCACTTCACCCCCTGCTATGCTCAATTATCCAGAAAAGCATCGAGAGTATCGATTGATGCGTTGTGCTCTCTCTCCAATGATTGTCAGGCATGGCAAATAGCTACAGAGGAGAGGCAGACAATAGGCAATTTTGAGCATTTTCTCTGCCCATTGCCTGGATCTGTTAAATGCCAACTTGGCAAGTCCCAGGAGCTAACACACGAGGAGGTCCACTGACTTGTCCATACCCCTCTGCACTGGATGTCCAAAGATCACAAGCATAGTAACTGAAGTACAAACAAAAACACAACAGATTTTCAAAAAACTAAAAGTGGGGGTCCAACTGCCTACAACCAATATACACAAGATCCGTAGATGTCACAGCACCACAAAATAAACAGTTGGGCTGGGAGTCTGTGAGCCATTAAATCTGTCTTCTAATTTTATTTTTTTTCTCCTATCCAGAAGTGCTGTCATACAACCAAGCAGCTTTTTCCACTGCCAAATCACCTATGACAGTTTTCATGTTCTAATCAGCACTACAAAGTCACCCATATTTCCAATTGTTCAATTTACGTGCAGAACTCATTAAGGGCAATGCAATATTACTAAAGGGGAGGGTATGTTAGGAGAAATGGAAAGAGCCAAATCAAATTGGAGTTTAAAGGAGAGTTCTCATTTCATTTATTTTTAATGTTTTTTAGATCCAGGAGTGCTCTTACACACAACTAAATGTTTTTCTTTCCATCACCAAATCATCCATGGTATTTTTACATGTATTAGCCACCTCCAGTAAATCACCCATGTTTTCCAAATTATTAAATTTACGTGCAAAGCCAATTAAGGGCAATGCAGACCATCAAAGATGAGAAAGAGGTAGGGAGAGAGAGAGAGAGAGAATGGTCTAAATCAAAATGGAGTTGGAAAGAGTGTTCTCATTTTTATCCAGCAATGCTCTTACACACAATTGTACATTTTTACCATCCTATCACCAAATCTGTAGCATTTTTAAGCACCACCAGGAAATCGTCGGTATTTTCTGATTGACTAATTTACATGCAAAACCCATGAAAGGCAATGTAGACCAAAGGCGAGGGGGAGAAAGCTAAGTCAAAATGGACTTGGAAAGAACGTTCTCATTTTATTTCATTTCATACTTCTGGAGCAGGTGGGACCAAGAGCTCATGCCTCCTGATTTAGGAGTAGGGATACTACCACTGTAGCACAAGAGCCTTCCAGAGCTCTCATTTTTTCTCTTACATCTAGAAGTGCCTTACACACAATTGAATGTTTCTCCCACCCCTCCGCCGCCGCCGTCGCCGCCATCATCAAATCACCCATGATTTTTGTTTTCATCAATGAGCCACCAAGTTCTCATTTGAAGTATTTTGAATCAACTTGCTTAGATATGTTGTGAGACAATTCTGGATGGGTAGGACTTGAACCTGGGTCTTCTGATCCAGAGGCAGGTACTCTACCATTGTGCCTCAAGCAGCCTGCCATCTCATTTTTTTTTCATACAAGTCCCCATTTTACATAGTTTCTGAATCAATCTACTCAGAGATATTATGATACACTCTGGAGCAGGTGGGACATCAACACTGGGTCTCTTGGCCCAGGATTAGTGTCACTACCACTGTGCCACAAGTGCCCCAAGTTATCATTTTACTTTATATCTGGAAGTGTTATCACACAACTGAATGACTTTCCCACCACCAAATAACTATAACTTTTTTCCGTTTTTAGCTAGTAAACACCACCAATAATCACCCACATAGCCAATTAGATATTTACAAGCAAAGTCCATTATGGGCAATGTGAACCATCAAAAATGAAGGAGGGAGGTAGGAGATTAGGAAGGGGCCAAGTTCTCATTTTATCCAGTGAATGAAAAGTATTCTGAGCTGTGGCTGCTAAATGGTCAAGTTCTAATTTTAAGTTTACGCCATGTCATTCTGAAACTCCCTACTACAGGACATAAGCAATCAAATGCTGATGTATTGAATGCCTTTATTATTTCAGATACCTCAGGCTAAATTTTGTTGTGGAGGCATGAAACAGAAGCCGGTCTGCTTTGGGTTTGGAACCATACTCTTGCATTATTTCTCACAACAATGTGCAATGCAGTATACCTTAAGGAACTTGCTCAAGATGTCACCACCGTTTCATGGCATGTGAATTCATGGTATGAATATATCACTGTCCATCTTGCTGAGTCTTTTTGCAGCATGACAAACAGGGAAATGTGTCACAGTTTACATTTGAATTGCTTACCTTGAACACAGACACACTAGTGCCTATGATTGCAATACAGGTATAAGTAGATACTAGAATCTGTAATAAAGTTATATTGAATTATTCACTGCTACATTACCCATGTCTTGATCTTATGTTAAAGGACGTTGCCATTCATCAAGTATGAATGCCCTGCTGTTAGTAGATTGTGAGAGCAGAACAGTTCTGGGTTAACAGCAATGGCCATTTATAAAGAAATGACCCTAGATAGAACACCTTATCGTATTATTTACTTCCAGTGGGAAATAGATTAAAGTTCAGATTTTGGCAGGAGAAAGCCCCTAATTGAAGTGCAAGGACACAGTGACTTGGATAGTCACTGGAAGAACACAAAACCTAATGCAGCAAGGTGTGAAGTCTGCAATGATGACAGTACAGATGTATGTGATTCCTGCCTTCAGAACCTTCTGGAGATGTAGGCGGACTTGGCTGCTTGCTAGAGAACCAGTGAGACTCTCCCCTCTTTTGGGAATGTATGCCACATCCTGTGCCACTGAAAAATAATGGACCTTCCCACACATACTCAACTCAAAATATTAACTCCAGTTCTCTCATGAGTTTTGCCAGCACTTCTTGTTTTAATTTCAGATTTCCTGAATCTGTATTTTGATTTTATTATCCCAGGAGATACCTGCATCAAGTTTGCAAGGTTAGCAAATGGCCATGTCCCTAATTGCAGCTGAGCACTTATAATACATGGAGGTATACAAATCTTTCATATACATTGACCGATGAGGGTAGGCTTGCGATAGACAGTAGTGAAGAACCTTTAAGTGGATTTCTCACATAACATGTCAAGACAAGGGAGCATGTTAAGATTGCTACATCTCAAAAGTGAATTTGAGCATGACGTGAAGTACATTAAGTTATTTAAGGAAATCTTCACAAATGACTGCAGCTTCAAAACATACCAGCTAAGCATTGGAAATATGTATGTGTGCAAGTTTGAGGCTCATTCCATCAAAACAAGTTGTAGAAAACAAGGACTGGACATGAGTGAATCTTATGGATAACCTAATTGGACATACATAGTGCTATTAAAACTGAACTTGACTCTGTGAGCTTTTAAGTTCCTAAGTTCAATGAATATTCAGATTCAGAAAATGATGGTCCACATACATTCCATGACAGAGTGATGCAGTGCACATATTGATAGCTTACTTTAATGGTACCGTAGGCCACGATGGACTGGGTGTCATGAATCTCATTTGACAAAACATTTTAACTGAAAATGGGAACATTTTTCCCAAAGTCTTGTTTGCAACATCCTTGCCCCACAGGTACATGGTGATAACAGACCCACCACAGAGCATATCTTTGGGAATGCTGTAACTATCCATTCAATTCATGCGGCTTAGCCAATGGAGTTGCTGCTGACACAAGAATACAAGCATGCTGGTAATCCATGCGTTGTGCTTCTGTATTTGCCATGCCGTTTTGCCAGAAGTTGCTCAATGTTTGTCTGAAGCAGCAGAGTCAAAGCTGTTCAGCCCCTTTTTTTGACTTTCAAAAGTTGTCCAAGTCTCACTAATGTAAAGGAGGATGTTGACAACATATGTCTGGTACACACAGACTTGTATTTTGTGTTATTCTGGAGAAGGTGGTAATGAGCTGCCTGCAGTCCATTCAATATTGGTATACTCAGTGTCATTAGGGAGGGAGTTCCATAGTTTTGATCTGGGCAGCTAAAAAACAACAATGTAGTTCCAAGTCAGGATAATATGTGGGAAGAGAATTCACAGATGGTGGCATTCCCAGGCATCTGCCAGGCTCGTTCATTCTAGGCATAGGGATTATGGATTTAGAAGGTGCCGTAAAAGAAGCAGTAGATAATTGTAGCAATCCATCTTGCGCATGGCACATATGCAGTGACAGTGCATTAATAGAGTAGGGAATGAATGATTTGAGTGGAGGATAGGAGAAAATCAAATGAACTAATTTGTCTTGGACGATGTTGAACTTCTTGAGTATTGTTGGAACTGCACTCACCCAGGTGAGTGGACAGTGTTCGATTAGATTATTTACAGTGTGGAAACAGGCCCTTCGGCCCAACAAGTCCACACCGACCTGCCGAAGCGTAACCCACCCAGACCCATTCTCCTACATTTACCCCTTCACCTAACACTACGGGCAATTTAGCATGGTCAGTTCACCTAACCTGCACATTTTTGGATTGTGGGAGGAAACCAGAGCACCCGGAGGAAACCCACGCAGACACGGGGAGAATGTGCAAACTCCAAACAGAGAGTCGCCTGAGGCGGGAATTGAACCCGGGTCTCTGGCGCTGTGAGGCAGCAGTGCTAACCACTGTGCCACCATGCCGCCCAAACTTCTGAATTGTGTGGGAACAGTTTAGATGCCATTTGTGTCACCTACATTTAAGTGTTGTGCTTGACTTTATAATATCAGAAATAGATGCAGCAGTAGGCATCAGCTCTGTTAACTTACTCCATCACACAGCAAAATCATGGTTGATCTACTTCCACTTTCCTGCACTATCCTCATATTTTTTAATTTCCTTAGTTCGCAAACCTCCTTCAACCTCTGGAATAAACACAACAATTTGTCATCAAGAACTTTCTAGGTATTAAGAATTCTAAAGATTAACAACACTTTGAGTAAAGAAGTTTTTTCTTAACTCAGTCTTAAATGACCAACGCCTTTATTTTGAAACTGTAACATTACCCTCTAGGTTCCATAGCCAATGAAAACATTATTCAGCATGCATGTTGTGAAGCTCCTTAAAATTTTAATTAGATCAACTATCCTTTTTCTGAATTATAGTGGGTATAGACTGTATCTACTCTATCTCTCCACAGAGAACAATCCTTTCAGCCTAGGGATCAGTCTAGTGAACATTCATTGCATTTCTCCTAGAAGAAGTAATTCATTCATTAGATAAGGAGACCAAACCTGTACACAATTCTTCAGCATCAGAGCTGAATAGCTGTAAATATCTGAAGGTGCTGAGAGATTGTTATGAGGGAGGTTGCATTAGTAGGTATACGATATGTGATAGATATCTGAACGCTTGGCTTGCTTTCTGAATTCCACCAGCTGTTGGATGAGTGATGGAGGTAGCCAGGACTGTAGATGCTGAAGATCAGAGCGAAAAGTATGGCACTGGAAAGGCCGGCAGGTCAGGCAGCATCCAAGGAGCAGGAGAGAGAGAGGAGAACTTCTTTAAGATGGGCATCCTTCTTAGTGAAGGGCTTATGCCAGAAATGTAGATTCTCTTGCACCTCAGATACTGCCTGACCTGCTGTGCTTTTCCAGGTCCACACTTTTCAACTAGAGTGATGGAGGTATAGTACATTGAGGACCATGAGAGGCTCGTGTTAGCAGACGTCCTCTAAAGATACATTCACTCACCTTCATCACCTGTGTAAGGTCATTAGCCTTCTTGTAGCATTGCTGCCACATTCTCTGGTCCACAGTCAGGAGTTAATATTCAGAGTCTGTTGGCTTCCATATGGAGCCTTGGTGTCTCTCCTTCTGGTCACCTGTAGTACGAAAGCATCTGGTGTTAGATAAATAGCTATAGATTTTTCAGTCTGACCTGGTGTTCACTTACCAATAATTTAAATTGCATCAATATATCTGCGCAGCTTCTGTTCTAAGATACAGTGTACCTTCATGAAGAGCAGACCGGCTGCAGCATGTGGCTTGCAAGCAATGCTGTTGGGCCCTCCAAAAGTGTAAGGGGCAACTGGCTGTGCTTTGGCGTAAAAGACAGTGCAGATGCCCTTGAACCAATACTACAATCATTCAGATGAGGTGGGTGCACAAAATTTGCGTATGACCCATTGCAAGATGAGCATGGCTAAGGCACAAATTGTAACCCCTGCACCCAAAAAACAGTAACTAATTTCCATCCCTAAGTGTTAAATCACTCTTCAAAAATCCATTGATCTTTCCCAGCACGTTTATCTTTCAAAATAGCTATATTACAGGATGCTTGAATATATTTCAAAATATCATTAATTACTTGATTTATTTGAGTTTAGTGACATACAAAAAAGTGACAATGAGCCGAATTTTCCCTTTTCAAGTTAGCAATTTTCCAAGCGTATTTCATGGCTCTTAATGACCTTTTTTGTGCAATCATCTGCTCATGAATTACATATCTGAGCTCTACCATGTCTTTGTTATGGAATCATTCAGTAGAGGTGAAAGTGTTCACCAATGCCAAGACATTCTGGCATTCATGCCATTGCCACCATACTTAAAGTCCAACTGCAGACCATTTCAGATGTTACAAACCAGGAACTGCCCTCCACTCTGTGGTACTGTGACATGACCCAGAAAGGGAAGTTAATCTCCCACTTCACAAATAGATTGCTGGTGGATTGGGTGGTAGAAAGGAACAGAGTACTTTATCCTGCAGGCTGCAGAAGCACTGGTCTACATTGCATCAGGTCTACATTCCTTTGCACTAAACAGGAATTATCTACCATACAACCAACAGACAGTTACACAATTAAAGGAAGTCCAACCCAGTTCTTTCATTCTGGAAGCAGGTTTTAATTTGGTGCTGTCTGGCATCTTGAGCTCGTTGATGCATTGGGTATCATTGGATCTCCGGATTAGCCTTCCTAGGGAGTATTCTGATCCTGATCCTCATTTTCATCCTTTAAAGATTGTTGTTGATATCACATTTCCTCTGCATTCAGGAAAACACTGCTTTGACAGCTCCCATGGTGAAGGCCACAATTGTGCAGCATACTCTTTTGATTGGGTTGGGATATCTGGTCGGCATGGACGGGTTGGACTGAAGGGTCTGTTTCCATGCTGTACATCTCTATGACTCTAATATATACTACAAGGTTCTACTGGAGTGATGCCAGTGGTCCAGGCATCAAACCCTCATTTTCAGTAGGACTATGATCTGTTTCACAATGACATTGCTGAAACATTTGGAGATTTTGTTTCTTTATTCTGTGTCAGTCTAAGGGTGTTGTAAAGGGGTCATCATCCATGTTTAAAGGATGTAGTCCTTGTCTCCCAGCGACCATTCTTGTTTGGCGAAGGACTTTGGAAGGACATGGGTCCCTGTAAGTCTTCTGTTATGTACGCATTATGGCAGCTTCCAAGCTATTTAGCAGAGCCCTCCAAAATCTATCACTGATGCTCACAGATAGTGGGCGGCACGGTGGCACAGTAGTTAGAACTGCTACCTCACAGCACCAGAGACCCGGGTTCAATTCCCGCCTCAGGCAACTGACTGTGTGGAGTTTGAACATTCTCCCAATGTCTGCGTGGGTTTCCTCCGGGTGCTTCAGTTTCCTCTCACAGTCCAAAAATGTGCAGATTAGGTGAATTGGCCATGCTAAATTGCCCGTAGTGTTAGGTGAAGGGGTAAATGTAGGGGAATGGGTCTGGGTGGGTTGTGCTTCGGTGGGTTGGTGTGGACTTGTTGGGCCGAAGGGCCTGTTTCCACACTGTAAGTAATCTAAAAAAAAACTTGATCATGATGAAATGGAAGGCTTTTCTGTTGACAAATTCTGCATGTTGGTGGTAGGAAGCTCTCAAAGCCACATGCGTGCAGTCTGTAGCATTCTTCTCTAAGTCAGCAATGGTGGTTAATCTCACTGCCCAGGCTGCTTGACCACCCCACCCCCTATCACCCTCCCTCCTCATCACAGCGGAAGGATCTGAAGAATTGTGATTGGAGAAGATGGATCAGTGACATCCCAAATGCATTTGTGGGTTGAGGATTGGGAGGTACCATACATGTCCTCAATTGCTTCTTAAAATAAGCCATTGGCATAAATATTTAGGTTATCTTGATGGTCATTGAAGTGGGATGTAAGGACAACACCTATAGTCCTGCATTGACTGCCCCCTTCTCATTGTTTACTCATTATCTGCTGTGCCAGGAGTTAGATTCTTGACCCTTTCCATACTCTCTGTCCTATCCTTTGTTCTGGAAACTTCAATAACTTCTGCTGAGCCCTGCCCTGTTTTAACTTTTTACATAAATTTACATACTACTGAACCATCACCAACCTCCATTTAGTTTAAAGTCCTATCCACAATCCTAGTTATGCAATTCACCTGGACTCTGGTCCCAGCATGATTCAGGTAGAACCCATCCTATCAGAGCAGCTCCCTCCTTCCCCAATACTGATGTCAATGTCTCATTAATTTAAACCCATTTGTTCCTCACCAATCTTTGAACCACAGGTTTACTTCTTTAATCTTGTTGACTCTGTGCCAATTTGCTCATGGTTCAAGTAATAATCCAGAGATTATTACCTTTCTCATTCTGCTTCTTAATTTAACTCCTAGCTGCTCATATTCCTTCAGCAGAACCTCTCCTCTTTTTCCCTATATTCTTTGTGACTATGTGGAGCAGGACAACTGAATCTTTCCCTTCCCACTCCACGTTCGTCTGCAATCCAGATGAGATATCCTGAACCCACACACCAGGCAGACAACACAGTCTTCAAGACTCTTGATCCTGGCTACAGAAAACATTATCTATTCCCCTGACTGTACTGTTCCAATTATAACTATATATCTTTTTTCTCCCCATTCTTTACCATGATGCAATGGTCAGTTTACCATCCTCCCTCTTGCCCCCACCCCTCTCATTCACAGAGGAAGCAAGATTTTCAAACCTGTTAAACAAGCTCAAGGCCTAAGGTTCCTTTAGCACTACTTCTGGATCCCTCAAACTGCCTCGCTCATAGTCACACCCTCCTGTCCCTGACCACTGACTGAATTGGAGGTAGTTAATCTAAATGGTGTGACTGCCTCCTGAAACACATCATACAGGTAATGCTCACTCTCCCCGGTGTGTTGCTGTGTTTGAAGCTCAGGCTCCAGCTCATCAGCTCTAAGCTGGAGTTCCTTAAGCAACTAACACTTGCTACAGATGTGGCCACCATGATCCAATATTGCATCCATCAGCTTCTAAATCTTGCAGTTACAACATTTTGTCTGGCCCTGCACCTTTACTTTAAATACTTAGTTTCTTAGTTTGATTTTTAAATATTTCATACTGGTCTTTTATTTTGTAGCCTGTAAATATCTCCCCTATTTACCTTCAATCTGAAAGTTACCTGTAACAAATTACTAGCTATTACCAACCAATGAACGTGCCTTCTAACTGTGAAGTCACTCTTTTGTGCTGGGCCCCTAATCCTGGACTTCAATTTAATATGCTAAAAAAACCTTACAAACTATGAGTTAAAAAAGAAGCAAATAATAAACACCTCTTCCTCTCCACACAGAATTCCCATATTACCTCTAAAGTCCCCAAACTATATACTCACTTGGTCTGTTTATCACTCTGGACGTGACCTCACCTTCCTACCCATGTGAAGCTTACTCACGAGATCAGCCCCAGACCCCATTCTTTTGTCTCATTGACTTGTCCTGGTTTGATTGCATGGGTCCTTTGTGGTACATAGGAGGGTTACATGGAGTGGTATCCGCACTTCTTATTATCTGTGGGGAGTCCGTGATCCCCCACATGTAACAAGGCTGAAATGTCTATGCAATTGTGATTATTCCTATGAATGTTCCAGATGTTAAGTAACAGGTTATATACCAGGAATTGCATCCTGTGATTTCAGAATATTTTAATAAACTGTAATAAAAAGATATTAATATGTAATGTAAACATTCTGTTGAAAAGTATGTGTTATCATGGTCCTAAGCATCTGCCTATTTTGTTATGTTTTTGGCTGTTTGAATGGTTCTTCATACACCTGAGTTTTCCCTTCTTGTGCAGAGATGCCTGGAGTTCCCAGCATTATCATCACATCTTATAATGTGAATAGGCACTGGTTTTAATCTATCACTCAATCTTACCGTATGTTATCTCTTCCATAAGTAATTTTTAAATCCACAGTATCCACCATAAAACAGGTTGTTAAATTGTAACTTATAGTCCCTTAGTAAGCAAATCAAAAATCATTCATCTGAAATGAAAATCAAAACGGTTTTATTATCCCATAAAATTATTTGCATTTGATTGTAGTTTAGATTTGTGAAGTGATAAAATGTGGAAATGTAGTAAAGAAATATTTGTTTAACAAAATAATTAAATTAAAGTAGATTAAAAATAAGATACAGTGAAGAACAAATCTAATTGAGGCAATTTCCCTCCTTTCATCTGCACTTCCTGGACTGGATCTTTTTTAATTTGATTACTGCACTAACTACTGCTTTTATTTCCCGCCTTTTGTCTCATTGCAGGAGACAATCTCAAGACAAGGTTAACTAATATGAAGAGAAGATATAGAGAATATAGAAGAGAATATAGAAACCACACATGAAGTATTGCTGAGATATCCATATCTCAGCATCCAAGTAGGATTTATTCTCAACATTGCTGAGCTACTTTCCCATTACCACCACTGTGAATATATTCTTAAAATAGGCAGGCCTTTACATCCACTTCACGAATAATGTCTACACTACCACATCAAATACTCCAAGAGTAGGAGTGGAGGGGGCAATTGAACGGGAGGTTATGGTGTAGTGGGATATTGTCACTGGACCAATAATCCAGAGACTCATGAAATGTCCTTTGTCTATATTGTATTGAAATCAATCTCCTGACCTATTGAACATCATTTGAAGAAAGAAGCGAGGTTGGCAAAGGCACAAAATGTACTCTAAGGGGGAAACTTCAGTGTCTGTTACCAATAGTGGACAAGCAGCACCACTACTGATCAAAAGGGTCCACTCCTAAAGGATGTGGCTGCTGGACTGAGCCTGCAGTGAGTGGTGAGAGAACTAACAGGAGGTTAAAACATATGTGACTTAAATCTGCCTGCCACAATTGCATTTGTCCATGACTGTGTCAGTAGGAGTGACTATTGCACAGTCCTTGTGGAGACGAACTCATCTTTATTTTAAGAATTTTCTCCATTGTGTTGTGTGGCACAATTATTGTCCTGGACCATGGGGAACCATGAAAGCAGCAGCATTGCACCATATAAGAAAATGACAATGTTCATCAGAAGGAAAATTACCTTCATCATCTTACAATACAGTGCCATTAACCAAAGCAATCTAGCATAGGGAGGACCTCTTTGTCAACTACTTTCAATGGAACCAAGTAGCATGAAATAATCTTTGTGAGTTTTGAGAAGATTTGTAGCTCAGGCTGAGGTTCTGGATGTAGGTTTGCTTGCTGAACTGGGAGATTCATTTCCAGATGTTTTATCACCCTACTAGGTAACATCTTCAGTGGGCCTCCGGCGAAGCAGTGTACATGATTCGTGCCTTCTATTTATATGTTTGGGTTTCTTTGGATTGGTGATGTCATTTCCTGGGGTGATGTCATTTCCTGTTCTTTTTCTCAGGGGGTGGTAGATCGGGTCTAGCTCGATGTGTTTGTTGATAGAGTTCCAGTTGGAATGCCATGCTTCTAGGAATTCTCATGCATGTCTCTGTTTGGCTTGTCCTAAGATGGATATGATGTTCCAGTCGAAGTGATGTCCTTCCTTATCTGTATGTAAGAATACTAGTGAGAGTATCTTTCATGTGCTTCAAATGTTTTGTTGTTACAGAGCCCAGAATTGGCAATGGTTGAATATCAGCAATGGTAGTGCCACTGAATCTCTATTTTGGTTTTGGTCATTGTTAAGCAATGTATGGCGCAAATGTTACTTGCCATTTTTCAGCCCAAATCTGGATTTGTCCAGGTCTTGGTGTATTTAGACATGGACTGTTTCGGTATTTGAGGAGTTGCAAATGATGTTAAACATTGGGCAATCATCAGTGAACATTCCCACTCCCACTTCTGGTCGTTTAATGGAGGGAAGGTCATTGCTGAAGCAGCTGAAGATGGCTGTATCTCTGCAGTACTGTCTTCCAGTTGACATAACTGATCTCCAACAATCACAACAATCGTTCTTTGTGCCAGGTATGTTTCCAACTAATGGAGGGTTTCTACTGACTCCCATTGACTCCAGTTTTGCTAGGGCACCTTGAAGCCATGTTTGGTCAAATCTGGCCTCAATGTTAAGGGCAGTCATTCTCACCTCACCTCTGTGATTCAGCTTCTTGTCCATGTTTAAAACAAGGCTGTAATGAGGTCAGAACTCAGTGGCTATGGGGAAACCCAACTGGGAGTCACTGATCAGATTATTACTGAGCAAGTGCTGTTTGATGGGACTGTTGATGAGACCTTGCATCACTTTATGGACAATTGAGAGTAAACTGATGGGGCAGTAATTGACTGTGTTGGATTTGTCCAGGCCTTTGTGTACAGGATATACATGGGCAATTTTTCACATAGTTGGGTAGACACCAATGTTTTAGTTTTATTGGAACAGCTTAGCTGGGGTACAGCAAATTCTGGTGCACACATCTTCAGTATTATTGCTGGAATATTGTCAGGGTCCACAGACTTTGTAGTATCCAGTGCCTCCATCCGAAGAGCGAATCAAACGGCTGAAGACTGGCATCTGTGGAGGAAGCCAAGATGGATCATCCAGTTGGCATTTCTCGCTGAGGATGGGGATATATGTTGAGCCTCCTCCACCTGTTTGTTCTTTAATTATCCACCACTGTTCATGACTGAATGTCACATTACTATAGAGCTGATATCTGATCTATTGTTTGTGGAATTGCCTAGCTGTGACCATCACTTGCTGCTTATTTTGTTTGGCAGACAAATAGTTCTGGTTTGTAGCTTCACCAGTTTGACAACTCATTTTTAGGTATGCTTGGTGCAGCTCTTGATATTTGTTTGTACTCTTCAGTGAACCAGGAGCTCTCCCAGGTTGGTGTTAATAGTGGAGTGAGAGCTATCTCAGGCCAGGAGGTTTCAGATTATTATTGAATATAATTCATACTCATCAGAATGTATATAAGGAGACTTGACAGGGCGAATGCTGAGGGGAGAGTCTAGAACCAAAGGACATAGTCTCAGAATAAAGGGGTGCCAATTTAAGACTGAGGTAAGGAGGAATTTATTCTCGCAGAAGATTCTTAGTCTCTGGAACTCCTTGCCACAGAAGGGTTGTGTGGGCAGAGCTTTTGGTATGCTTCAGGCAGTTAGATTTTCTTGATCAGTTGGAGAATCAAGGGTTACCAGGAAAAGGCAGGAAAGTGAATGTGAAGCATGTTGGATCAGCCATGATCGTATTGAATGGTGGTGCAGGCTTGAGGGGCAAATGTCCTACTCCTATTTCTTATGATCTTAATTCTGCTGCTGATGGCCCACAGAACCTCATGGATGCCCAATCTTGAATTGCTAGATCTATTCAAAGCCGATTCCATCTAGCCCATTCCTGTTGTAGCATCCTCCATTTGTCCAGGCTAAAGCCTCAGGAGATTAAGCAGAATCCTCGGTCTATATTGTTAGTAAAATCAACCCTCAGACTGGATAAATGTGGGAAACTGACGTTAAGGAGATACCTTATGGCCCTGTTTGACCTCAATGGAAAAAAGTGTTGCACTGCCTCTATGCTGAGAAATATGACATGACAATTGAACCACTAGTTCTATGCAGAGTATAGGGCCAGTGCCCCTCGGTCAGTGCAGGGCATTCCATGGAAAACAAGCCACTGTGTGTCTCTTGCATTTTGCCACATCATGGGGCACCTTTGGCTGGAAACTCTACAGTAGGAGTTTGATGCTGATGCTGGGCTTTTGTTTTTTATTCACTTCTGTGGATGCTGTTTGAGCAGTGGACATGGAGATAGCAGTATCTGGATCAGTGGTGCTGGAAGAGCACAGCAGTTCATCAAAGTTTTACCTGCACATCCACTAATATCATTTATTGTATCCGTTGCTCCCGATGCGGTCTCCTCTACATCGGGGAGACTGGGCGCCTCCTAGCAGAGCGCTTTAGGGAACATCTCCGAGACACCCGCACCAATCAACCAAACCGCCCCGTGGCCCAACATTTCAACTCCTATAATCAATGGTTTGACCAATTAAGGAAAGCATACGAAGCACTGCCTTCACTATCCTATCTACCTGCAACTCTACTTTCATGGAACTATGAACCTGCATTCCAAGGTCTCTTTGTTCAGCAAACCCTCCTCTAGCTTATCTCTCCACGCTTCAGGCTCTCTGCCTTTATTCCTGATGAAGGGCTTTTGCCCGAAACGTCGATTTTGCCTGTCCTCGGATTTTGCCTCTCCTCGGTGGCTGTCTGAACTGCTGTGCTCTTCCAGCACCACTGATCCAGAATCTGGTTTCCAGCATCTGCAGTCATTGTTTTTACCCCATGGAGATAGCAGTAGTTTCTTTGTCTGGATCCATTGGGGATGGTTCAAATGAGCCCATGTGGGCAACTCAGAAAAGAACAGCTCTTCAAAAATGTGATCATTCAGCAGCTGCAGCATGCACAAGTGACATTTAAACAGCATCCTCAAAACAACAGGAAATGGAAGCTTCCAACAAGGAGGACAATGAGATGCCTCTATTTGGAACTTATACTTTGTTGACTTGATTCAGGTGTGTGCTGCACAAATCATTCTCAGTAGGAGATTGCAAGTGTGGTCAGAAGAATGAGAGCTTCTCCCCCACCCTAACCTCCCACATTATCCAAGAAAGGCAGCGTTGCATGTAGGATAATTGTCTGCATGTTTTATAGTCCAAGATGTGAGCTGGACCCTGTGCAGGCTATAAGACCTTGGAATGTATTTGTGAACTATCGACATTAGGTGAAAAATACAGCTTGCTTGACATTACTTCTTAACAGTTATTAATAGATTCATCTGTAATGTTCACCGACTTTTGGACAATGGCCATTCTGTTGTAGAACATGCAGTGTGTTTGCTGCGTAAGCTGCTAGCACATGCTACAGGTTTGACATTGACAAAACACAGAGCCATACAACAACATATTTTCCCCATTAACTGATTGTTGTTGGCCAACATGAGATCCTACGCTTAAAGTTAGACAGGATAAAAATCTGAGGAGCGTGGCCCAGCTCAAGCTCAGATGGAAACATCACTGAATCCAGAGTGAAATACTTGACATGACGTCAGGATTCAAAACGTAACACAGGGCAAGAAGCTTGCATGCTTAGGCTTAGGAATAGAGAATGAGAGAGAGAAAACTGATTTGATGAGTAGTGGATAAGGTTGAGTACTTCGGTCCTCTTATTGTTTGTAGATGGTAAGATTCACAATGGCAATACAACTCAACCTCGTGGAATGCTTCCAGTGTCTAGGGTGACCATGTATGCAAGTAGTCTGTTCAGCTGCAGCTTTTGATTGACTGCACGAAGTGGCTGGATCTCAGGTGGATTCACTATGGAGCATTTGTGATGTTGAGGATGTCATGGATAGCAGATTTAGTGAGCTGGTTACACCACAAGCAAGGATCTTCAAATGAGGCCATCTTGGTAGAGCTTAGAAATAATAAAGGGATGATTAGAGGAAAGATAGAGATAAAGGAGCAGATACATAGGCAAATCACAGAATGGTTTGAGAGAAACATAGTTATAGCTGTAAGGGATTTCAACTTTGATAACATTATCTAAGATCACCTTAGTCTAAAGGGATTAGACAGAGTGGAGCTTTTTGTGCCAGTGCGTAGGTAGTCCTATTAGAGATGGGGCAATGCATGGCCTAATGCTAGGGAATGAAGCAGGTTAAGTGACTGAAGTTTCATTGGGCAGGCAGTTTGGGAATAGTGACCATAAGTTTGTAAATTTCAAGTCATTATAGAAAGGGATAAGCATGGTGCAGAAGTAAAGCGTCTAAATTGAGGACAGGGTAATTTCAATATCACTAGACAGGATCTGGCAAATGAAGACTGGGAGTAGCTACTTGCAGGTACATCTACATTTGGAAAGTGGGAATCTTTTACAAGTAGTTTAGTGAGAATTTATGGTCAGCATGTTCCTCTAAGAGTGAAGAGCAAGGCCAGAAAGTCTAAGAGACCTTGGATGACAAGGGATATTGTGAGTTTGATTAATAAAAAAAGCATCCATCTGGTACAGTGCATTAAAACAAAAGTGTGGAGAGTATGGGAGGTTTGCTTTCAAAAGATATTAGGAGGACAAAGAGGGGCCAGAAATATCTTCGGCAGTTAGGATTAAGGGAAACCCCAAGACTTGTTGTAAGGATATTAAGAGCAAAAGGCTTGGTATAAGGATAATAAGAGTAAAAGGAATACCAGGGAAAGAGTGACTTATTAGAGACCAAAGGGGCAACTATGCATAAAACCTGAGGATGTGGATGAGATCTTAAATGAGTCCTTCTCTTCCCTATTCATGGACGAGAAAGGGGTGGCATGGTGGCTCAGTGTTTAGCACTGCTGCCTCACAGTGCTCAGGACCTCGGTTTGATTATAGTCTCGGGTGACTGTGTGGAGTTTGCACATTCTCCCCATGTCTGTGTGGGTTTCCTCCCACAATCTAAAGATGTGCAGGTTAGGTGAATTGGCTGTGCTAAATTGCCCATAGCATTCAGTGATGTAGGTTAGGGATAGAGTAATGGGGCTTGGTCTGGATAGGATACTCTTTGGAGGGTTGGTGTGGACTTGTCGGGCTGAAAGGCCTATTTCCACACTGTAGGGATACTGAAAAAAGGGCATTGAAGCCAGGAATTTCATTTGAGATGGTGAGGTTCTAGAACATAGCTGAAAATGTGTTGCTGGAAATGTGCAGCAGGTCAGACAGCATCCAAGGAGCAGGAGAATCAATGTTTCGGGCATGAGCCCTTCTTCATTCCTGAAGAAGGGCTCATGCCCAAAACGTCGATTCTTTCCAGCAACACATTTTCAGCTCTGATCTCCAGCATCTGCAGTCCTCACTTTCTCCTAGGTTCTAGAACATGTTAAGATTTTTAAAGAGGAATTATTAAATGTTTCAGTGGGCATCAAAATAAATAAATCCCCAGGACTTGATGAAATGTATCCTGGACTGTGGGAGGCAAGGGATAATACTGCAGGGGCCTGGCAGATATATTTCATTGTTCACTGGCAAAGTGCCAGATGACTGGAGAATAGCTAACATGGTTCTGTTGTTCAAGAAGGGCAACAGAGATAGGTCAGGCAATTACAAACCAGTTAGTCTGATGTTAGTAGAGAAATTATTGGAAAAAATTCTCAGGGACAGGATTAAATAATACTTGAAAAAGCAATGATTGATCATGGATAGTCAGGATGGATTTAGTGAAGGGAGATCCTGTCTGAAAGATTTGATTGACTTTTTGAAAAGGTGACTCAATATATTGATGAGAGTAGTGCAGTTGATGCGGTTTACATAGACTTCAGTAAGGCCTTTGACAAGGTACCATGTGGAAGGTTGGTCCAAAAATAAGAACTAAGGGGGTCCAATGCAAGTTGGCAAACTGGATCCAAAATTGACTGGCAAAAAGAAGTCAAAAGGTGATGGGAGAGGGATATTTTTGTGACTAGCAGTTTACTGCAGATATCAGTGCCAGAACCTTGCTGTTTGTAATGTAAATTAATGACTTGGATGTAAATGTAGAAGGTATAATTAGTAAGTTTACAGATGACTCAAAAATTGATGCTGTTATTGATAGTGAGGAGGATGGCCTCAGGCTGCAGTCTGTTATTGAGGATAGTAATTCAGGCAGAGCAATGGCCGATGAAATTCAATCCCAATAAGTGCAAGTTAATGCATTTTTGAGAGGTACAATAAAGGCAAGAGATCATTAGGAAGTATGGAGCAATAAAACAATCCTGGTGTACAAGTCCATAGATCACTGAAGGTGTCAGCACAGGTAGATAGATGATGAAGAAGGCATATGCAATGCTTGCCTTCATTAGCCAAGGCATAGAATATAGGAACAAGGAATTCTTGATAACATTATAAATTCTGTTAGGCCACAGCTAGAATATTATGTGCAGTTCTGTTACCCACACTATCAGAAGGACTTGACGGCACTGGAGAGGTGCAAAGGAGATTCACTGGGGTGTTGCCTGAGATGAAAAGTTTCAGTTGTGAGAAGAGACTGGATAGGCTGGGTTTGTTTTCCTTGGAGCAGAGGAGGCTGACAAGGGGTTCTGATTGAGATGTACAAAATTATGAGGCATAAACAGAATACATCATGAGAATCTCTTTCCCATGCAGATATGTCGAAGACCAGAGGGCATAAGCTTAAGATGAGGAGATCTGAGAAAAAAACATTTTCATGCAGAAGGTGGTAGAAGTATGGAATGTGCTGTCTGAGAGGCTGGTGGAGGTAGGTACTCTTGCAACATTTAAGAAGCATCTGGATGAATATTAAAATGTCAGGGCATAGTAAATTTTGAATTAAGGGCTTAGTGTGGTTTGCTGTTTGTTGTTCAGCATAGACATGATCAGCTCAAAGGTCTGTTTCAATGTTGTATGACTTTATGACTCTATGAGAAGTACTATGAGATTGTAAGTTCAGAATGAGGTGCCAGTGTGCAGAAAGGCAAGACAAAGCAAGGCAGAGGTCCTATAAGCAAGCAAATTGCATCAAAGTGAGTGGGCACTAAGAGAGCAAGAACACTGAGATGAAGCCTGTTCTGATGAATGAGGTGGGTGCCTGTCGCTATGTGTAAAGTAGCCTAGCAGCAGCATTGTAATATAAGGTGTCAATGACTCCGAAGTGCACTACTGAAGTGGTAGAATGTAATATAAGTGAGTTGGAAATGTGCCTTGGTAATGTGATGAAGCTGGTGCTTATTTGATTCCAACTTTTATGGACAAAGATTGTAGGCGCTTGATGTCCACGGAGCATATCCTGAGATAAAATCATAGAGCTGTACAGCATGGAAACTGAACTTTTAGTCCAACTAGTCCATGCTGACCAGATATTCTAAATTAATCCAGTTCTATTTGTTGGTATTTGGGTCATATCCTTCCTATCCATATACCCATCCAGATTCCTTTTAAATGTTGTAATTGTACCAGCCTCTACCACATCTAACAGCGCATTCCATACACACACCGCTCTTTACGTGAAAAAGTTGTCTCTAGGAGTCCCTTTTATATCTTTTCTCTCTTACTTTAAGCCTATCCCCTCTAGCTTTGCACTGCTCTACCATGGAAAAAAGACCTTGGCTATTCACCCTATCCATACCCTGGGGAATTGGTTTAGCCCAGTTGGCTGGATCACTGGTTTGCAAAGCAGTGTGATGCTAACAGTGTGGGTTCAATTACCGGTTTGAGGTTACCATGAAGGAGTGTCTTTCTCAACCTCTTCCCTGGTGGCCCTCAGGTTAAATCACCATCAGTTGCTTCTCTCTAATGTGAGAGCAGCCCTACGGTCTCTCTCCCTATAGTTTAAACTGATGCTGGGGATCTCTGGACAAGATGGCTGCCTAGAGAAGACACCAATGAGCTGCAGTCACTAGCTATCTGATCAGACTTCATGTCAAGAATTGTCACTATCTATTTTCATTCCATTTGCTGGGAAAATACCTAATTGTATATGAATCAAGCAAGATTAGGTAAGATTGAGATGTCAGTGACTGATTAATTGGTAATTCAAAAGTTCTCTCAAATACATACTGTATGTACCATTTTAATAGAAAAATTACAGTATATTCCATTTTTGATTCACTTGGAAATTATGGATTAATACATTATTGGATCAGTTTTTTAAAAATAAAATGTTCTCACACAGCAACTTTATCACAAACTGAACCAATTTTTAGTCTTTGCACATGATAGGAAGGTGATTAAATAATGGTATCATAGTTGTGCATTCATAACTTATTATTCTACTTCCTCATTTGAGTCTTAGAGAAACTAAACTTTCAGTCAAACCAAATAATGTCAATGAAGCCATAGAATCAAAAACCTGACAGCAGAAGATAATAAAGTCTTCACATGGGAAGATAGCTGTTGAAATAAAGACAATTATTTACAATGAAAATGCAGCATTTTTGGATGCACAAACTGTTGTGAACGTCTCTTCCTATTCTGAAAATAGAAATGCAAACTTCAGCACTAATAAGGTCAGCAAAACTTCTAATATTTTCCTTAAAATGCTCAAGGTCACCTTCAGAAAAATAGAACTGAAAAGTTGAACTGGATGAACTGTAACGATTTGAGAGGCAGCTCACCATCCCTTTTCGAGGGCAATTAGGGATGGGCCCCAGACGCCGGCCTTGCCTGCGACAACCACATCTCAAAATAAATTTAATAACTCAGTAACTTACATTATACATTTCATCGCAACAGACAATGAAGTCAGATTTGACATCACAAACAGATAGTACACATCAGTGCTCCATTATTGTGTTTAATATCGAAGGTTTTTTTTAACATGGCAAAGTGATTCCTCACAGGGAAGTAAATAATCTTTTTCTTATGATATGTTCTTTGCCCAAAGGCAGATGTGACCCATAGTACCATGATCTCCACCACGGGTAGGGTAAGGAGGCAGGGCCAAATCTCTCCTAGTCGGAACAGGGATAAATCCTCAATCCAACTGAGCCAACCAGTATCGCACCGCCAAGGAATCTGAGTTGCTATGGCAACATACATCTTTATATACATGTTGTAACCTGGAACACTGGATAGCAATGGTAGAGGCTCCAATTTCTTTCCATCACATGGCTGATCACGAATCTCTCCTGCTCTGAGGTAAATAATAAATAATTTAAAATCCTATCAGATAAGTTACTCCAAGCCAGAATTCACTGGGGAAGAACATTGTTAAGTGGAAGAGGGGGAAGATAATGCGCAAAGATTCAGACAGTAGTTGTTGGAGATATTAAAATTACACAATTTGCAACCAAATTGAAAAATATCCTTTATAAGAGTGTCTGAACTTCAATATACAAAAATATGCTGTCAAATGGTTTTAATTAATTTACCGGTTATCATAACATTTAATCAAGGGTGAAATATAATAACAAATTCTTCCAGCTCCTAAGTATAAAGATATAAAATCTAAGTGGAATTCAGTATTTTTGCCTTATCCTGAAATACACAAGAGGCTTCAAATTTGGCTCCAAAGAGGTCCTCCAAGTGGAACATACAACATACCTAGCCACTTGCTGTGAGGCCCACACAATGCCCCTTGCTGGGAAGGTCTACTGGCCATGTTGGGACTCCAAATAACCATTCAGTTTATGCAGATATTTCCAATTGGGACCTCACAAACTCATTTATGTATTCACTTGTCACTCAATAAAGAAATATGTGCTACTGCAAGAGGGACCTCCCACTATGGCTATTTAAAGGCCTGACCTTTGGGTAGATGGAGATATGGATCAGAGGCAACAGCGTGGGACACTCTGCACAAAGGGAAAAGAGGAAAATACCGGGAGGAAACAATTCAGCCACTTTCATCTGACCAGGCTACCTGAAAGCACTTACATAGACTTCGATTCCCAATTAGGATAGCATCCTTTCACCACAATTATTCTGTTATATCTATCTCCTGTTCATCTGCAGTAAACTATTACAGCATTCTCTTCATATGAACAAAAAAACTTTGTCATGACAGCTTTAACAAACAACATATCCATACATGTAAGCATAAATGAACTCATTATCGTAATGTCTGTCATACAGTTGTCCTCGTCTGCTCTGATCCCCTAAAACGATGTTACCTCAGTGGCTGTAACATGCCTATTGGAAGGCTACTGAATTTCACTGGTCTTGCAGGACACCTTTGATCAGCTTTTGGCCTGGGACTGTGCTACTTCAGTGGCAGAATTCTGTACTAGCTGGCTGATAGGCAACAGCAAGGGCATTGACAGAGTGGCAGGAGCATGAATGCTGTCAGCCTGAGAAAGGATGTGTCCATGGTATAATGCTGCTCAGGCTTTGTCTGACAAGACAGTGGAGACTGCTAATGACTGTGTTGCACAGTGTCTGGTTGATGTGCCTGTCACAGCTGAGTAGCTGGAGGTATTTGGAAGCAGGAGGATCTGTTTATGTATGTATCATGGCAAGGAGAAAGTGAGGACTGCAGATGCTGGAGATCAGATTTGAGAGTGGGGTGCTGGAAAAGCACAGCAGGTCAGGCAGCATTTGAGAAGGAGAATTGATGTTTCAGGCATAAGCCCTTCATTCCTGATGAAAGGCTTATGCCTGAAATGACAATTCTCTTGCTCCTTGGATGCTGCCTGACCTTTTGTGCTTTTCCAGCACCACAGTCTTGACTGTATCATGGCAAGGTGGAGTATCAGATGTTAGGTGTAAGTCCTGAATTTAGGGAATACTAATGGGTGAGTGATTATTTGATCAAAGGAGCCTTAACCATCATGAAGGACTGGTGATAGAGTTGACAGCAAATATCCTTCAAAGGTGCACTTTGACTTTGACCACTCATGTCAAGCCAAGGAATTTCTCACATTACTGTTCCCAGGTCCTCCAGGTATTGGCTGGCTGCATCCAGTCCCTGCTGATGGTTTTCCGTGAGGAAATTGTGTCTGCCATGCAGGAACATCACCCCTTTCCTTCTGTTAATCTCCACCATTAGGACCTCCAGTGAACATCAATGAAGTACTCTCTCTATTCCTGATTCCATTTGAGACTCCTACGCACAACATGGGCCAGAACTGGCAATCTGCAGGTTGACCTCCCTTTCACTAAGTGGAAGTCCTGTTTAAGAGGGACAGGCTTTCTTTGAGGGCAATAGGTGACTGCATGCACTACGTGCTATCAGTGCAAGCTGCTCACCTCCAAGCAGGCACCAATACAAGCTCTGTACAAGCCAACATTAAAATCAAATGAAGAGATAGTACCAGGTTTGCATGCTTTCTACTGAAGATTATAAATTGCAACACTCATGGCTGCAAATGGTCCAAAATTAAAAAACTAAAAAACAAATTTGTTCAAATTTGTAATGCATATATCATTTAATTAATAGAAAGGAAGGTTGCATGGAAGGAGGAAGGAAGGATGGGAGGAAGGGAGGAAAGAAAGGAGAGTGTAAGGCAAAAAAGAAAATCATAGCACATAATTTCAGCTCAGCAGATGCACACAAATAGCAATTTAAAGTGACCAGGTCAATTGTTGCTCTTTTGTGGTGTAGCTTGAAGAATAATATAAGCCAGGATATTGGAAATAGCTCATCTGTACTCCTTCAAAATAATATCTTGCCATCTCTTACATCAATCTGCATTAGCAGAAGGAATTCTAATTTTACATTTCATATGAAAGATAGCACCTCTTTACATGTTGCAGTGGTGCGTCAGAGGTAATTTTGTTCAATTTTCTTTGAGTTCAATGCATGTCATTGAAATTGTCATTTATCTACCTGATGGCATGGATCCAACATCAGTTAATGTAAATCAGTAGATAGAGATAAGTTGTATGGTTATTGTATGCTCATGCAAACTTGATGCTTGCATTACTGGTGTGCATGCTTCTGAATTTATTGAATGTGCAGCAGCACTGAATTTTAAAGATAGCCAGAATATATATGCACAGCATGAGAAAAATCTGATCAGCCTATAGAGGTGGTTTTCGAGGTTAAGAGATCAAGAAACTTTTGACAGGTGAGTATTTAGTTTGGTGTTTTCCTGCCTTCAACCATCAGTGGCTATATGAGTGGGGCTCTGAATTGACAGCACTTGCTGAACAATCTTGAATATGCCTTATATATGAATATACCAAAAAACAATTTAAGATAATCAACTGAGCTTAAACTGAGTTTTATTTATGCTTGTTAGGATTGACATATCCAGGAACATGGAATATTGTGCCTTTTTTGAATTACCCATGATGTTGGAGTGCCTACAATACCTGTTGCTAGCTGCGTAATGATGTTTTAAAAAATTATTTCACAGGATGAGGGCATTGCTGGCTAGTTTGATAATCAACCACATTGCTATGTTTCTGGAATCATACGTAGTCCAAGCCAGGTAAGGATGGCAGTTTCTTTGCCTACATGACCTTAGTGATCCAGATGGGTTTTTATGGCAATTGACATTGGATTCATAGTCATTCTTAGACTTTTAATTCCAGGTTTTCATTGAATTCAAACTTCACCATCTACCATGACAGGTTTCGATCCTGGGTCCCCAGAATATTACCTAGGCGTATGGATCAACAGTCCAGTGATAATACCATGAGCCCATTGCCTCCCTGATGTTTCAGACAGCAGAGTCACTTTACCAAATAATCAGCATTCTTTTCTCTTGTAGCATAACCTGTTGTGATCATTTAAAATTTGGCATTCTTGTGCTTGTCCTGATGAGTGAAAGACAAAAAGCCTTTGTTATTTTTAAAACAAGAGATACAGTGTGTGTGTATATATATATGTTTACAATAATGAAGTATATAAATACAACAGTGAAATAGGACACAAAGGAACTAGCTGTAGCTAACCTATTTTTGCAAACATTCATACTTTTAAAATAGTCATGCAAATATGTAATTTTAGCTAATTTACAAGATTGTTATGTTTTGGGACTGTCTTTTTTTGGGTAAAATGGAAGAATGAGGCAGTAGCATGTTCTACCTATCAGTAAGCTTGTGTACAAAGTTGGTAAAGGTTAAAGGCAGGGTGTTGTAATGGGAGGAGCAAGTAATTTGGAAGAAGGTCCAAGATATTCCCACCTGCTAACACTGACAGGAGCTTTTGTGCTGGCTTTGGGTAGATTGCTAACCTTCAAGTCTCAAAGGGAGGTGTTAGAAATGGCAGGTTTTACAAAGGTTATACTTTAAATTGTTAACATACTTCGAAAAGAGAATAAAATTGGAGATCTAGAGGAGAACTAATTAGCATTTGTACACAGAGGCAAGGACCACATGATTCGCATTGCCATAGCAATGGATTTTGAGAGTCTGTAGGAAACTGTTGTAACATTGGCTTACGGGCTTTCCTACAATATCACAACCTGATGGAAACAAGTTAGTACACAACAATTAGAGAGATAGAGCAGGGAGATACTTTTTGCACAGAATGTGAGTAAGAGCTTGAAATGAAGAGACTAACCATGTGAGAATTTAAACGTGACTGGAAGGTTCACCTAGCTTTGGCTAGAGGGAGGAGCCTCTGGGCTAACCCACACTGTGAAGTCAGTTTGGAGATTAGAAGTTATCCAGCTGGAAAAGGAAGCAAGTTGAGAATACCCTCTTTTTTAATTCCTCCATGGGTTGTGAATGTTGCTGTTTTTTGCCCAGCCCTGATTGCCCTAAAGAAGATAATGGTGAGTTGCAGCAGTCTATGTGCTGTAGGTACAACCACATAGGAAGGGAGCTCTTGGAGTTTGACACAGTGACAATAAAGAGACATTTGGAATATTTCCAGCTCAGGATGGTGGGAAACTTGCAGATGCAGGTAACACCAGCATCTGCTAAGCTTGTAAATGTAGGTCATAGAAGTCACTGGCTTACAAAGTGCTTTTGGAGGTGCCTTAGAGAATTTTTGCAATGCATCTTGTAGATGGTAAATGTTTCTATCAGTATTCATCAGTGGTGAAGGAAGTGAATATTTGAGGTATGCCAATCAGTAGGCTGCTTTGTCCTGAAAGGTATCAAACATCGTGTGTTTTCTTGGAACTGCACTCGTTCAGGCAATTGGAGAGTACACCATTGCCCTCCTGAGTTTTGCCTTGAAGTTGGAAGACACGAGGTGAGTTACTCACCACAGAAATCCCAGCCCCTGACTTGTTCTTGTGGCCACAATATTCATATGCTTAACCAGTCTGGTTTCCAGTCAATGGTAACCCCCAGATTGTTAATGGGGGGGGGCATTGCATCATTGACTTTATGGGGACAATGGTTCAATTCTCTCCTGTTTGGGATAGTTATTCTTGGGCCATATCAGCTCAAGCCTGGATGTTGTCCAAGTCTTGCATATGGTTATAGACTGCTTTAATATCTGAGGAGTCACAATTGGTGCTAAACATTGATCAATCATGAGTGAACATCTCCAGTTAAGACCTTATGATAGAGGGAAGGTTATTGATGAAGCAGCTGAAATAGTTAATTTTAAAAGGTCACAGTAAAGTTAAATGTATTGGGGTATTTTCAATTGTTTTGAAAGCTCACTTCTATAATTTAGGGTATATATTGTCTGCTGAATAGCATTTATACAATGTGCGTTTATTATAGTGAAGTCTTAAAACTATGAATCTTTATGTAATTGTTCCAGTCAGTCACTACAAATGCAATATGTTTGGACTCTATGGGGGTTATAACACCAGGTTGCACAAAGTAAGTCACTATCTCCTGTCACTTTGACCTTCGAATTCACAAACTTGGCAATCTCCTCCAAGGAACTATCAATGACTACACCTTGGGGGAGGCAGGTCCCAGGGACTGGCAGGGTCAAATCAAACCAGTAGTGGCTGAAACCTTCTCTGTTAGTACACACTTATTGCTGCATCCTAGGACGAAGTGTAGACAGCCTTTCTTTTATTTACTTTTTGTCTCCTACCTTTCTTAATGGTAGTGAAGTAGCTGGAACATAGTTCCATTGACAGTAGCCAGCTATTGAGCAACAAACCAAAGTTAGTTAAAACTCAGGACTAACCTCATCTGTTGTGATAAAATTATTTCCTTGTAAATGAAGTCGCAGGTAGACAGGATGGTGAAGAAGGCATTCGGTATGCTTGCCTTTATTGGTCAGTGCACTGAGTATAGGAGTTGGGAGGTCATGTTGTGGCTGTACGGGACATTGGTTGAGGCCACTTTTGGAATACTGCATGTACTTTTGGTCTCCCTGCTATAGGAATGATGTTGTGAAACTTGAAAGAGTTCAGAAAAGATTTACAAAGATACTTCCAAGGTTGGAGGGTTTGAGCTGTAAGGATAGGCTGAATAGTCTGGGGCTATTTTCCGGAACATCAGAGACTGAGGAGTGACCTTATAGAAGTTTATAAAATCATGAGGGGCATGGATAGGGTAAATAGCCAAGGTCTTTTCCTGCAGGGTAGCACAGTCCAAAACTGGTTCACAGAGGAGTTGGAGGTGAGGGATCAGAAAACTTTGTGGTGAGAGGGATTTTCAAGTCCTTTCGATCAGCTTGAGCAGTATCTTGAGGCCTTGCCACAGGACAATTCAATATCCAGAGACAGACTTCATATCTTTTATAAATTACAATTCTTTATATCTTTTGTGAGTTTTAAGACCTGTGTACGTGGTGCTACAGTGTTTGAGAGTGCTGCAGATGATATAGATTATCTTTGTGCTTATGAGGGAGATTCAAACTCTGTCACAGAATCTTACAAGCCAGTTATCAAGTGATAACTAATATCTTATATTTTGAAATGTAAAATACCCTGAGGTTTACTAAGGCTTGGTACCTTGAGGTTCTGCTTTTCAGAGTGCTTCTGATATCTTTTACAATACGAGTTATCTGGGACTATCATAATGTGTCCCTTTTTTATTCACTTGTGGGACGTGGGTATCACTGGCTGGTGCTGAACATTGTGCAATCACTGGCAACATCTCCACCTTATGATCAAGAGAAGATCATTGATGAAGCAGAATAAAATGGTTGGGTCGAGGAAATTATCTTTAGAAACACCTGTAGAGATGTCTTGAAGCTGAGATGACTTGCCTCCAACAACAATGACCATCTTCCTTCCTCTGTTCCAGATATGTTTCCACCCAACTAAGAGTTTGCACCCATTCCCGTTGATTCCAGTTTTGCTGGGCTACTTGATGCAATACTTCATCGAATGCAACCTTAATGCTGTCACTCTCACCTCACTTCTACTATTCAATACTTTTGTCCATGCTTGAACCAAAGATGTAATGAAGTCAGGAGCTGAGTGACCCTGGCAAAACCCAAACTGGGTATCACTGGGCAGTTTATTGCTGAGCAGATGATGCTTGATACCACTGTTGATAACACTTCCATCATTTCAGATTGAGAGTAGACTGTTGGGGTGGTAATTGGCTGTAAGGTAAAAACAAGGACTGCAGATGCTGGAAACAAGAGTCTAGATTAGAGTAGTGCTGGAAAAGCACAGCAGGTCAGGCAGCATCCGAGCAGCAGGAAAATCGACGTTTCAGGCAAAAGCCCTTCATCACTAATAGAGGCAGGGTGTCTGCAGAGTGGAGAGATAAAAAAGATGGGGGGTGGGGGTGGGGAGAAAGTAGCATAGAGTACAATGGGTAAATGGGGGTGAGGATGAAGGTGATAGGTCAGAGAGGAGGGTGGAGTGGATTACTTTTACAATCAGGACTACCGCCCACCTTCCGAGGACCCCTTTGCCCGCCTCCTACACACACCATCTACCTGGACACCCCGTGCTGGCCTATTACCTGCCTTCTATCTCTTCATTTCCAACTGCTGCCGAGACATTAACCACTTCTACCTGTCCACCCCCTCCCCCACTCCAATCTCTCACCCTCACAACGCACAGCCCTCCATTCCCTCTGCTCCAATCCCAACCTCACCAACAAACCAGCAGATAAAGGGGGGGCAGTGGTAGTTTGGCACACTGACCTATACACCGCTGAAGCCAGACGCCAACTCAAAGACACCTCCTCGTACCGCCCCCCTCGACCATGACCCCACCCCCATCACTAAACTGTCATCTCCCAGACCATACAGAACCTCATCACCTCAGGAGATCTCCCACCCACAGCTTCCAACATCATAGTCTGGGAACCCCACACTGCCCGGTTCTACCTCCTTCCCAAGATCCACAAACCTGACCACCCTGGCTGACCCATTGTCTCAGCATGCTCCTGCCCCACTGAACTCATCTCCACCTACCTTGATACTGTCCTATCCCCCCTA
>NC_057718.1:47036516-47053773 GCF_004010195.1 Chiloscyllium plagiosum
CCCCTCTCTCTGGTATTTGGCTGTGTTTGATTTGTCCTGCTTCTGGTGTACAGAATATAACTGGGCAATTTTTCACATTGTTGGGCAGATGTCAGCATTGTAACTGTACTAGAACAGCTTGGCTCGGGGAGCGGTAGGATCTGGAGCACAAATATTCAGCACTACTGCATAGCCCACAGCCTTTGCAGTATCCAATACCTCCCAAGTGTTCCTTTCTCTCACGTGGAGTGACTCAAATTGGTTGAACACTGGCATCTGTGATACTAGGACTACTGGAGGAGACTGAGATGGATGATTCACTTGATGCTTCTGGCTGAAGATTTCTGCATATGCTTCCACCTTATCTTTTGCATTTGTAAGTGTCTGTTTATAGTTGTATAATTATTGTATTAAACAAAACACAGTTCTCTAGACCTAACACAGGAGTCTGTCTCCTGGGTGATATAGTCAAAAGGTAACTGACTTACTAGCATTGCGCACTTAAGAAGGAAAGATATTTTGAAAAGCTATGTTTTTATTTTATGAATGTTTTGTGAAAGCAAAGAACGATATGGTCACTTAACATCCTTCATAACCTAAGAGTACAGAATTTGGGACAAAGATAGGCCTGTTCTTAAAATTTAAAAAAATTAGAAGGTCAAACAAACTAGCTCAGCGGTTCCTGCAACATGTAAAGCAACAGAAGCTGATTAACTAGATTAGCTGAACTAAGCTAATTTTACTAATTTTATTTACAAGGAATACAAATATTCCATTTGGAGTGTATGATATAGACATAGTTCTAATATTTAGTTTATTTATCAATACAGTATGATTTTATGTTTTGCATTGTATATATATGTCTTCATAATTCCTTTGAAGTTCTCAAGATGCATGAGTAGTTGAACATAAAAATTACAATTTCATCAGCCCTTTTCTAGACATTTCTTTAAAAACTCAATGAGTAAATGATGTCAGCACAAAATACTGTGGATGCTGGAAATCTGGATAAACTGGAGTTAGAACATAGAACATGGAAAAGTACAGCACAAAACAGGCCCTCTGGCCCACAATGTTGTGCCGAGGTTAATCCTAATGTAAAATAACATAACTATACGCGCCCCTCAACTCACTGCTATCCATGTGTATATCCAGCAGTCGCTTAAATGTCCCTAATGACTCTGCTTCCACCAACACCACTGGCAATGCATCCCATGAATTCACAACTCTCTGCACAAAGAACCTTCCTCTGACATCCCCTCTATACCTTTCTCTTAATATCTTAAAACTAAGACTCCTTGTACCAGTCAACCCTGCTCTGGGGAATAGTCTCTTGCTTTGACTCTATCCATTCCTCTCATTATCTTGTATACCTCGATCAGGTCACTTCTCTTCCTCCTTCTCTCCAGAGAGAAAAGTCTGAGCTTACTCAACCTTTTTTCATAAGGCAAGCCCTCCAGCCCAGACAGCATGCTGGTAAACCTTCTTTGTATCCTCTCCAAAGGCTCTGTATCTTTCTTATAGTATGGCGACCAAAACTGGACACAATATTCGAGTTCTGAAACATTAGCTCTGTTTCTCTCTTCACAAATGCTGCCAGACCTGCTGAGTTTCTCCACCATTCGGTGTTTGTTTTGGGTAAATGATGTGATAATAAAATGTCAGACAGCCAACATTTCATAAGTTACAGGTCTGCAACAAAACCCTTAAGAACTAAACTGAATTTTATCCTTAAGTATCTTTTATTCTTATATGCATTTCATTCTTGCATGTATTTAGTTTACACGTCTTTTACTTTTACTGAAGCAACTTACTGTTGTGTTTTGTAACAAACATAACTTTACCTTGTTTATGATTAAAGTTTTGATTATTTTTAATCTGAATTATTGGCAAATTAAAGGAGGGCTGCATACACAAATTCTTGACTCATAGAGCATTTGGAGGAAATCCTTTGTCTGCCCTTCTGTGGTCATCCACTGAGCTTTGGACCTCCAAATCTGTAGGTAGAAGAGTGCTGCAAGTGTTGTCAAAGTTAAAAATCACACAACACCAGGTTATAGTCCAACAGGTTTATTTGGAAGCACTAATTTTCGGAGCACTGCTCCTACATCAGGTGGTTGTGGAGTTAGAAGGGTAACTGTCCTCCATAAACACCTGATGAAGGAGCGTCGCTCCGAAAGCTAGTGTGCTTCCAATTAAACCTGTTGGACTATAACCTGGTGTTGTGTGATTTTTAACTTTGTCCACCCCAGTCCAACACCGGCATCTCCGAATCACAAGTGTTGTCACTTGTTATCTTGATCTTCATTTGAGGTCAATCCAAGGGAACAGAAGTAACATCGATTCTGAGGAGTGTAAAAAGTAACCACTGAAGTAGCCTCTCAGCAGTAATACTTTAACCAATTCTTTTCTAACTAGAAGGTAATAAAGCATTATGAGTACGAAATACCTATTGTCATATTTTGCTGAAATTAATTCAGCCCCCTCTGTCGCTGCGGTGTAATCACTATATTTTCACAGGTGAGTTTCAGGAAGCTCACCAGATTCGGTGCTAACTTCAAAAGTATATGTCACTTGCACTACAATTGTGTAATTAACATGTAGTAATTAGCAAATGACTTTTTCTAAGAGGTTGCATGCATACAGCCTAATGTGGTGAAGTTAGAACAAAATCAGAAAATGCTGGGGAAACTCAATTGCTGGAAGTATAGGTGGAGAGAAAGCAGAGTCAATGTTTTGAATATATTGGCCCTTCCTCAGAACCTAGCAATTTCTATTTTCGTTTCAGATTTCCAGATCTGCAGTTCTGTATTTTTGTTCAGTGGTCAAGTTAAATGCTGAAGTTGGTCAAGTGCACCTGGCTTCCAGATATGCAAACATTCTTCCTAGTTTTTAGCAGTTTCTTAGTTATGTTGATTGGCATGCCCAGCTGGAGCCCATCTAGCTCCAATCTTCCTCTATCACCCTTAAGTTCCTCCTATCCCTCTTCACTCTCCTGCTATAATGCTGCTTCTAACTCTACCCATCTTAGAACATCTAACCAGTATCTGTGACCCAGAGCCATTGAACCTCATCCTTACGTCCTTTTCCCTTGACATTCCCACCCTCATCTTCCTCATCTTCCTCACCTTCTGTTAGTATTCTGGAGTCTCCTTGCATCATCCTTCACAAGCATTCCTTAAGAAGAAGAGCTAGTTGAGCCTCTGAGTTGGGTTGTGATCCACTGAATGGAGAGTACAACAATGAAGACTAACAGGAACATTCAATAAAAAGTAAACAGAAAAATGCAACACTGTTCTTCCACAATAAAAAAAATGTCCCAACTTCCCCTATACCCATCAATGTGTGTGAGACAAAACAGTATATTCAGGCCTGACTAAGCTGGTCTCAATAAGGAATGATAATGCATCCGTGAGTAAAGTTAAACCAATGGAGATATATCATTTTCATCTGAAGGTGGATTTCAAAAATGACAAAGCTTCTTCCACCACTAAATCAAATGTGCTCTACATGTACATCACTTCCAGCAAGAATCCTAATTATTATCACATTGGAAAACACAAAAAGAGGATTTGAAAAAATGGAAGTGGTGCACAGTTCCGGTCTCAATGGCATACTGTTAATGAAAACCTGACTAATGAGTATTCATTGTATGCAAATGAATGGTAAATAGGTTTCAGCCACCTGGCTGCCAGTTGAGACTTAATTATTGATTTATGAAATTTTAGCAGAGCCTCCTTTATTTTAACATGCCTCCGCCTCTCACATGTTTTTGTTTATAATAACTTGTTCTGCCACTTTCAAACATTTTGGATGTACACACCCAACTCTGAGATTCTGTACCCCCATTACGTTTGTATTATTTTGCTCATATTACCTTCCCTGATTTTGCCAAGCCATATGGGTCACCTCTCACTTGTCTACATTTATATATCTACACATTTCCTTAGTCTGTATCCTTATAAAATCTGTTGTTATATTCCATACTGTTTACTCCATTTCTGAGTTTCGCAAAGAAGCAGTATCTTGTTTTAATGACTTTATGGATTGGTGCATAACATTTTCTCATTTCATGCTTTTCAATGATGAAAGAATGTTTGTTTGATCATGGTGTGCTCCAAGGTTTAAAGTGCAGCAAATGACTCTAACCAAATGCTTGAAAGCTCACAGAAAACCAAGTAATTAAAGGGAAGTAAAGTTCTGATTTTGCTGGAATCAGAAATAAACAAGTTTGATTCCAAAGGAGGAAAAGAAACGTTATCCACATCCCTTGCTGTGACATTTCAGAGAGTAAGTGAAACAACAACCTTGCGTTGGAGAAGTTAAAATTTAATATTTCAATGATATTAATATACACCAATAATAGACAATAGACAATAGACAATAGGTGCAGGAGTAGGCCATTCAGCCCTTCGAGCCTGCACTGCCATTCAATATAATCATGGCTGATCATTCCTAATTAGTATCCTGTTCCTGCCTTATCTCCATAACCCTTGATTCCACTATCTTTGCGAGCTCTATCCAACTCTTTCTTAAATGAATCCAGAGAGTGGGCCTCCACTGCCCTCTGGGGCAGAGCATTCCACACTTCCACCACTCTCTGGTGAAGAAGTTTCCCCTGAGCTCTGTCCTAAATGGTCTACCCGTATTTTTAAGCTGTGTCCTCTGGTTCAGCACTCACCCATCAGTGGAAATATGTTTCCTACTGCCAGAGTGTCCAATCCTTTCATAATCTTATACATCTCAATCAGATCCCCTCTCAGTCTTCGAAACTCAAGGGTATACAAGCCCAGTCGCTTCAGTCTTTCAGTGTAAGGTAATCCTGCCATTCCAGGAATTGACCAATAATTTTGATTAAGTCACAGTCTGATATGCTGGCCTTTGTACAGTGTAAATAGTTTTAACATTATTCAACTGGCAGGAAGCTGACAAGACCTTTTCAATCCCTGATATTGCCCTCTACCACAGCAGTTAAATTGAAATTAACCAAATTATGTACACTCATAAATGAATCATGCACATTTGCATGATTCATTAGAGTGCAGCTGATCTTTTTAAAACTAAACCCATCATGTGTTTATCTGCTGCAAGACAGGAGGTGAGAAAATTGAAATGAAAAGTAAAAACATACAGAGAACTTGGCATTGATGGGCTGATTACATTTCTTTGACTTCTTAAGGGTATTCTATCACTTTACCATGACCATGATTATTATAATGTTGGAATGTCACAACCTAAAAAAAGGCCATTTGGGTTGTTAAATCTAAAGTAATGTTTTTGCTTCCATTAATCATCCTTTTACAAGTTCTGTAGAGGCTATATTATTGAAAAAGAGATTTATACATTCATTTAATAGTTGAAAGGATATTATGTCAAAACTTTATATTTTCAAACTTTTACTGTAACAGTTGCAAAAAACTATTAACCAAACCCTATTTTCTTTTTGTAGATAACTTATACTTTAAGATACGAGAAGAATTTACCCGTCTTACCAACCACCGTGTTCTGTTTGAGATAGAAATGTAATCTGTACCAGTGTGCCTTCTACCCTGCCAAAGTCATGTGACCTGCACCATGAAGTATTGACTGGGGATTTCCATCTTGCAGCCAGGTTCAAGCAAGACTGTTGTGTTGAGATCTCAAAATATGGTGTCAGAAGTATAGGCAAGATTGTTAAAAAGCACAGTTTACTGATAGAGAGGGACACATGAAAGTTCAGGATTGTTAAAATTGCTACAAGCAATTGAAAAAAATTGAAAAAGACAAAGGTAAGGCCATGGCTGAAACTCTAGATATGACTCTGTATTACTTGTAACTTTGCAACAACTTGAAAGGCAAAAATTTTCACTATCGTAGGTGCAAAGGATCATTACAGTCAAGTGAAGCTGGATGAGAGCAGTAGCTTTCTAACTATATTCTGGGCTCCTTTTCAGGACATACAGATGGTTACACATGCTCTTTGACACTTCTACGGCTCCAGAAGAGTATCAACACAGACAATAGAATAGAATAGCAATTTATTGTCACTTGTATTTATGAAAATACAGAGAGATGTGTATAAATCGTCAACATCTGGTGCCATTTTAATTACAGAAATTATAAAAAGAAATAATTGACCCTCAGGACAAAGTTCATCTTTTGTTCCCTCCGTGGCTCCTGGGATTCTGAAGTGGCTATTGGATGCTGCTGACAAAATCACCTGTGAGGCCACCAAATCAGGGATTTCCAGACTGGATCCACCAAGCTGCCACTGCTGAATCCAACACCGAAGTCACTGCATTGCCACCAGAGCAGGGAGGGACAGACCAGACTCACCGATTTGCAATGCTGAAACCATCACTCAAACTGTCACCACTTCAGTCATTGCCTGAAGCCGCCATGTGGCCATCATGGCTACGGGAAGCAAACCAGAACCACCACGCCACCACCATACCACCACCAGGTAGAACAAACCAGACTCGCTGATGTTGAAGCCTTCGATGACAATGAGGAACAGAGATCTGGATCCACCATGCCACCACCACTGCAACAGGCCCTCGCAACCACCTTCCTCCACTGCAGTCGCAGAAAAGAAGCAAAAAAGAAAAGAAGGAACAAAACAGAAAGAAAGAACAAAGAAAAATGCAGCTGGCCAGGTGAGTGAGAGCAGGAGTGTACAGGCACAGTGCCTGAACACTTCCTAACCTGCCACTGCTGCCATTTTGGAGATGTCAACGTGGTATAGTTAGTGATCTTCCCGGAATATAAGTTATTGTGGCATTAATACCAACTGAATCTATGCTCAGATTGAGAAAGTGTACCTGACCATTCAATTTGATTGCAAATGTTTTCATCAATACTAATTTGGAAAAGACAAAATGACAGTCTACTCTCACCATAAGTTTTTTCAAAATATTTTCCTCAAGCTACAGCTACCTGGTCCAATATTTATTCAAAGAATGTTACTTTGGTTACAGAGTTGCCATCTGGGTATGAAATACAAACAATGAAGGAGATGTACATTGTTGACAAGCTGTCGCAAGCAGCACTATGAAAAAAGAAAATAGAAGGTGCTACAACAGAGTATGAAATATCTCAGACCCAACATGAAGCAGCAGCTTGACATGTTCTAGAAGACATCAAACTAGCGGAGACATTTAATCTAACAGACAAATGCCTTTCTCAAATCAAGTGAACTATCCAGCAAGATGCAAACCTCCAAACATTGCAAGAAGTAGTGATGGTGTTTCCTGAAAACATCCAGGACACACCTTTTGCCATAAGAATGTATTGGGCATTCACAGATGAATTAACAGACCAAAATGGAATACTGTACAAAGGATCTAGAGTCATTATCACAAAGGAGTTAAAGTGCATCCATGCAAGCCGCCAACAAAATGAGTTGAATCTGATGAAGGCAAGAGATGCATTCTACTGGCTAAGCATAAGCAATAAAATCAAGGACCACATCAGCCAATGCAGAGCTTGGTTTCAGTATAACTCTAACAAACTAGGGAGATGCTAATGACACATGACATTTCAGTCAGATTATGGATGCAATTAGAACTCTTCACACATGTAGAACTGAACAGCTTGTCACCATGAACCATTATTCTGACTAGTGGGAGGTGGACCAGCTAACTTCAGTGACTACTGCTGAGGCTGTGTGCCTGTTACTGTATTTCCAACATTGTGATGAATGACAATGGCCATCTGCTCAGACTATCTCCAGTTAACAGGTCAGTTTGAAGTGCAGTGAAAATTGCTGAAGGAATTATATAAAAAAAATCAAGAAACGCCAGGACAGATGTATAAAATGCAGTGCTTGAGTGGAGAAGCATCCTAATGAAACTATGGAAGACGGTTCTGTCCAAGATCACAGTACACCCAAACTACTCTTCCAATAAACTACAGAAGCTAGACATAGAAACAGACTCGAGGTGGAATAACAGAAAACCATATTTCATTTTGGCAAGACTGCAAATCATAGAGCCTTGAAGAACCTGTCAGGATACAAACATTTAGTGCTCTCAACTAGAGTAAGCCCAACTGGTAATTTGAGATCTATATTGAACAGTTGCCATCTCAATGGTATGTAGTGGAAGTGAACCATTGTAATTGCCGTCACATACACCCAGCTGCAGAAACTGTTCCAAAAATGCAGGCAGCCAGTCAGGAAAATGCAAATTCACTGCTTTGAATAGGCTGCAATATCAATCATCAGACCCAGAGATGTACGTCACTCCAACAACAGAAATTGAAAAACGTTTGACATTGGAACACCACCCAGATGAACATTACCATGCACAGATACCATTAATAGACTTGAATGAGTTAAAGACTTGTGTGTAATGGCAGGGATCAATGCTGGGATCACTATTGTTTGTAGTATATCTAAATGATATGGAGGAGAATGTAAATGGTCTGATTAGTAAGTTTGCAGATGTCACAAAAATTGGGGGAGCTGTGGATCATGAGGATTAGCAAGGGGATAAAATAGGCTAGAGACTTGGGGGGAGAAATGGCAGATGGAATTTAATCTGAACAATTCAAGGTGATTGTACTTTGGAAGGCTCTGATACAGGAGGGAGGTATACAGTGAATGGCAGAACCCTGAGAAGAATTAATATAGAGAGATCGGGCATAAAGGCTACAGTTCACTGAAGATGGCAACATAAATGGATAAGATGGTCAAATAGACATGTGGCATGTTTGCCTTCCTGGTTGGGGTGTAGTGTACAAAAATTGGCAAGTCTTGTTGCAGCTGTATAGAACTTTAGTGAGGCCACATTTGGCATACAATTCTGGTTGCCACACTACCAGAAGGATGTATAAGCCTTGGAAAGGGTATAGAAAAGGTTTATCAAGATGTTGCCTGGTTTGGAGGATATTAGTGATGAGGAGAAATTGGACAAACTTGGTTTGTTTTCACTTGAATGTTGGAGGCTGGGAGGTGACCTGATAGAATTTTACAAAATTGTGAGAGGCACGGATAGAATGGATAGAAGTATTTTTTCCCATGCTGGAAATGTTGATTACTAGAGGAGAGAGGGAAAGTTTAAAGAAGATGTAAGAGGTAGACTTTTTTACACAGGGTGGTGAATGTCTGGAATGCGCTGCCAGAGGAGGTTGTAGAAGCAGACACAATAGTAACATTTAAGAAGCACTTTAACAGATATACAAATAAGCAGGGCTCAGAGATATGCAGATCATGTGGAAGCAATAGGTTTGTAGTTTAGAAAGTTATCATGTGTCAGTGCAGTCTTGGGGGATGAAGGTTCTGTTCTAGTGCTGTATTGTTCTTTGTTCTCTTTTCTTTATAATGCTTATACAAAGACTAAAAAATAATGAACTTCTGATGTGTCATAACAGTCATGTGTATATTGGGTACATTGGATGCCCAACTTTGTCTTGTCCACTAAAACCAGGACAAATCTAACCCAGGCAATTATTACCCCATCAATTTGTGCTCAATTATAGCAAATTTAAAAAGCAACTTTGTCAACAATGTTTCAAGTAGTATTTGTTCATATTTTGCTGATGCTCCATTTGGGTTCTATCAGGATGCTCAGCTCCTGACATTAATAAAGCCATAGCTGAAATATGAGCAAAATGGCTGAATTCAAGGTGAGGTGAAAGTGACTGCCCTTGATATAAAGACAGTAATTCTCTCAGACTGGCATCAAGGAGCCCTAGCAAATCTGAAGTCAATGAGGATTGAGAAAACTCCACTGCTTGGAATCATACTTAGCATAAAGAAAAATGTTGTGGTTGTTGGAGGTCAATCATCTCAGACCCAGAATGTCTCTGCAGGAATTCCTCAGGGCAATGTTTTTGGCCCAACCATCTTCAACTGCTTTATTAATAACCTTCCCTTCATGATAAGGCTAGAACTAGTGTTGTTCACTGCTGGTAGCATCATATCAAGCACAATTTGCAGCTCTTCAGTTACTGAGTCAGTCTTTATTTATATGCAGCAAAACCTGGACAATGTTCAGGTATGTGCTGATAACTAGTTATTAATATTTGCGACACACAAGTATTGGACAATGCCCATCACCAACAAGAAAGATAATCTAACAAGCCCCTTTTACAGAATTCCACACTGTTAATAACCTGAGGCTTACCATTGACCAGGAATTGCTGTGGATCAGCCATTTCTGTGGCCACATGCATAGGACAGAAGTTAGGAAGTTTGCAGTGAGCAACTCATCCCCAGACTCCCAAAAAACTATCTACTATCTAATGACTATCCACAAGTCAGGAGAGGAATGCTCTCCATTTGCCTGGATAAGTGAGGTTCTAACAACACTCAAGAAGCTCTACACCATCCAGATCAAAGGAGCCTGCTCAATTGGCACTTCATCTACAACATTAAAAATTCATTCTTTTCAGTATCAATGTACAATAGCAGCAGAGTTTGTCATCAACAAGATGTACTGCAGCAATTCATCAAGATTCCTTTGAAAATACCTTTCAAACCCACAACTTCTACTACACAGAAGGAGAAGGGAAGCAGATGCATTGGGATCACCAGATCCTGCAAGTTACCCTTCAAGTCAATGGTTAGCACTGCTGCCTCACAGCGCCAGGGACCAAGGTTCAATTCCAACCTTGGGCGACTGTTTGTATGGAGTTTGCACATTCTCCCTGTGTCTGTGTGGGTTTCCTCCGAGTGCTCCGGTTTCCTCCCACAATCCAAAGATGTGCAGGTTAGGTGAATTGGCCATTCTAAATTGCCCATAGTGTTAGATGCATTAATCAGAGAGAAATGGGTCTGGGTGGGTTTCTCTTCGGGGAGTCGGTGTGGACTTGTTGGGCCGAAGGGCCAGTTTTCACACTGTAGGAAATCTAAACATCTAAAGTTACACATCATCCTGACTTGGAATTATACTGCTGTTCCTTCAGTGTTGCTGGGTCAAAATCCAACAACTCTATTCCTAGCATCAATGTGTGTCCATTGATACTAAGTGGATTGCAGTAATTTACGACAGTAACTCATCACAAATCTTCTAAACAATTAGGGATCAGCCAACATGTTGGCCTAGCTGATGGTACCTATATCTTTTGAAAATATGTTTTGAGAGTCTGAAAATACAATTTTATGAGACCCATAATTTTAGAAATTATTTGTTAGCACTGAATAATCAAATCCATTGATATTTAAATACCTGTGACCCATCTCGCATGTTTAAGAGTGTGAATTTTTCAAATGTTGTAATGCGATGGTTCAGTTTTTCCCTAGCAATGAAGAGAATGCTGTGGTTGACTTCTCCTTATTGGTTGGCATGCAGTAAATGAACAATATTAAACAAAGGAACTTGCGTTAGAAACATTTGGATATTATTGTATTGGCTTAGTAAATTACCACACTGGCCAGTGCATTACAAAAAAACACAAATCTCAAAGTTTCAATGTTAATTTTCTGGTCTTTAGTGAATGAGATGATCTCAGTTGTACTAGGCCAAAGTTTTAGAGCTTGACCATAAGCCAAGTTAATCATGAAACTTATCTCTGTGTCAGACTTTGCAGTCTTCAAAAATAAGTGAATTCCTAATTCTAGTTTATTAAAGTATATTTGAAAGCAAACGGTAAATTGTTATATTGCACAATTGACCATGGCTTCAATATTCATATTACTTAATTTTAACATTGGAATCTATTTGTTTGCCTTGTAGATAAAATATTACTCTTGTAATTACTTTTATCCTGATATTCTATACTTCTCTCAGTGCCTACGCATTCCCACTCTCTACAACAAAACTATATAAAATATATTGCCTAATGTGCCCGGTTGTGACAATGTGTACAGTGATGATCTCAAGGTCTGCCAAAGGTGAACATTCCTATCAGTTTGCCAAGTGCATGATGTGTTCTTAGTTGGGTTATGAGGTCAGATAATCTGTAGTCAGGCAACTAATCCCTTGAAAGCTCATTTCAAATGGGAACTACAACAAACGTTTTCTTGTTCTTTAATGTAATTCATTTAAAAAGCTACCATAATCTTCATTAGATTTGCTGTTTAAACAGATACATCCAGTTATTTTGCAATTTTGATTGTTGAAGCAGAACATTTTACTCTTCACACGGTTCTGAAGTCATGGGCACTAAAAGTCAAAACTAATCAGTTTAAAATAAAATCAACAATTTTATTTTGTAGCTGCTAGCAAAATGCATTCTCAGTTTTGTTTAAAGTTTTGAATACCTGTTCCCACACTCTTTAGGCCTTCCCATGCCCAGTAGTTTTAAAACTTAAAACATTTAGAAATTAAATTTTAAATCCTCTCATTTTCAATGAAAATAGAAAGATTAAGTCTACTGCTTGTAGAAAATTATCACTGACTGCCAAGAGTGTCATGTTTATTTTTAGGACAGTCAAAATGTTCATCTGGGCCATGGTATTTACATGATCAATGCTATTGCAGTGTTGCTTTGATCATATCATGAATCTTAATTACATTTCAAAGGTCTACAAAAACTGCAAATTTTCCTTTTTCTCCTTTTAATGATTTATGGAATATAATCATTTACAACCACAATTTCTGTCTGTATATTGCTTTGCTGACAACTATATCTTCTAAATGAAACAAAAAGTAAAATTTAATCTTTTGTGAAGTTGTGTGTGTCAAGCATGCACATTGAGAAGTTGGATTTGCATCCCCTCCATCATGTCATAGTAACTGGTAACCCTTGAAACATTAGCTAATGAGCTATCATTTATGTGTAGGTCAGTGTGCTTCTCTAGCCCCTTTAACCATTGGAGGAGAAGGAAAGCCAAACCTGTTCCTGTCTTCAGCAAGGATCCTACCTATATGTGGCAGCAAGAAAGTTAATAAGTAGCAATCAACAGAGAAATCCCTGCATGGTTGCTCAAATCTTGGCCCATGGATTCTCTATTGTAATGTATTTATTAGCAATCTAGCTGAGTTTAGTCAAATCAAAACAGGTATGGGATTAAACCGGGGACTTCTCTTGTTTGTATGGGTGGAATTGTCAACATTAGAGCCTAGCAGAATGAGGAAACAGCAATGGGTCTAGCATCTAAATGAAGATGTGAGCTTTGCAATTGCTCTTTAACTCAGGCAGAATGTTAACATCTAGATTCTTGGGCTGGCTGGGTTCACATGACTGATATATCTAAAGAAGGTATTACAATTTAAGGGACTGCAGCAGGGATTAAAAGGATCGAACCGCTGTGGATATTTGGAGCTGCAACAACAGCAAAAATTGAGAGGTGACATGGGGTGAAGTGGTGGGGGTGGGAGGGAGGGGGGGAGGTGCTGCTCCATAACTGTCTCACTCTTGCCTGAAGATTTTAGCTGTAAGATCTCAGAGACTACTGTGAAGTAATTTTTCCCAAGAATAAGATAAAGAAACCACCTTCTCCAACCAAGTGAGCATGCATAGATTTGGCTGAGGAATGCAAGTGCATCCTGAAGACAGTGCACCAAGAGGTTGCAGGACCTCACTGAGGGGAAGGCTGACAGATATATTTTCAGGTGCCAAGCTCCCTGGTCTGAATTTCCTCGCAATCAATTGCACAACATGTCTCAGGACGGCTCTTTTAATTTCTCACTCTACAGGCACTTCACATCACCATCCAAAGAATCAAAATTCACATGCCCCCTTGCACCCATTACTCTCAATATCCATCTACATCTGCTGTCCTTCCCCATTATTCACATAGGTCATTGCTAAAATTCATTAATCACTGTGTTGTCTCATAACAGAAGAATGGAGAAATAGGTCACATTGAGGCCTTAGTTCTCCAGTGTCAGGTACCTTGATGGTCATTGGCAATGCATGCCCAAATGGCCCATTGCGAAGGAGGCTCCAGATGTTAGCAACATGATGCCTTGAAGACCTGAGCTTCCTAGGGCACTGGTGTTCAATTTATTTTCCTCCTCTTTTTTTGTCAGATGTGCAAGTTGGAACTGCATAAGCTGCCTCCAGCCGATGTTGAAGGCTGGTATCTGGAAAGATCACCTGAAGTGAATGAAATGCTGTACAGGTTAAATGCCTTCCAAGGAAGTGGTAACCAGCTGTCAAAGACTGAAAGCACTGTCTAAGGAAAAGTGCAACTGAGGAGCAACTTCTTGCATTTTCTGTGACTCAGGAAGTCATAGACCCTGTCCTCATCTCTGCAAGTTGTTTCTCACCTTGTTTCCTCAAGAAATGTTGCAATTATTGCAATTCTCCACAAGATTTGAGACATCACAGATGCAAATTCATCTTTGGATTCACCTTGATGTTGAACTCTTTGATTAAATCTTGGTCTTTCAAAATGTTATTACCTCTAATATTGAGATAATTGTCAAAAACTGTCAGAAATGTATCAAATGTATCAATTGCACTTTTTATCCCTCGGCAAGCTAGAATGTCATCAGCAGCATTTCCAATTGTGGGTGATGGTGTATTTATTGTTCAGCTTCAGATTTAGTTTATAATTTGGAAGCTATTCAGCATGTCAGAAATTGTCGTCTTCAAGATGACCAATTCTAGATTCTACTTGGCCTGTCTCTGCAATTTGGACTTCCCAACAATATTATTTCTGATATCATATCCTCCTAATGTGATTAGATAATCAGCTTGCTTAAGATACTTTCATTTCACAGTAATAGTAGGTCTGCCACATTTAGCTGCCATTTTGTAGCTAATATGGAGGATTCCTTTTTTTAAAACCTAAAATGGAGGATCCCATGTTTTTCACGATTAAAATGGAGGATTGTTGCCTTTTTCACAGCCTTGCAGTATGAATACTGCTGCTGCAGCTTTAATAAATGATGCCTGTTTTAATCACAGTTTTACTGAAAGATTCCTGCCATTTTTACAATACTTATGAAGGATATCCTACCTTATCCACAGGCGAAATAAAGTCTCCCAAACTTTCTTTCCATATTAGACCATGTCTGTACAGGCTCTTAATCAGCATGTTGTTATCACCTTAATTATTAGCTTTGTGATACGCAGGACTATGATCTCAAATAAATATTTATTTTAAACAGCGTTGCTTGATTGCATTCGCCTTTGTTTAGCTGTGCTGGAGGTGAGTGAATCCGAAGTTCTGCACTTTGCATTGCTGGCACAACGATTAATTTGATTGCATCTCATCATCTGCTGCCCTCATTCTCATCGTACACCAGTTGGAGGATGGTCAGCTGTGCAGTGAAGTTCCATCTGAGCGTACCCCTGTCTGGACAGAATTTCACATTGGCTCCTAAGGTCCCGTACTTCCTGTGGGAACCTGTGCTCCACAACCTGAGCTGCCTCCTGAGTTTTAGTGTTGCCCCCTTTAGGGACATAAAATGACAAGCCCTTTACCGACTGCTGCTGCACACTGTCCACCCCTTCTCTCTCATCCACCACCTGGACATGCCTTGATGTGCCCATTTACCACCGGGCAGTCCTCCCCCTTTCTCTCAGGGATCTGGGGTAGAGGGTGCTGCACGTATCAGTCCCCTGCAAACACAGACTGGGATGGTTCATGGTCTCCCAGCCCAACTGCTTGTTCTGTGGTGCTGTGGTCCAGGCAGCGGGCCGTGAAGGGAGTTGCTTGGGCCAATTGACTGCCCTTCTACCGTGGTTACTTTCAAGCCTGGGTGTCCCTGGAAAAGGAGCACGGAGTGTCCACCAACACCCTTGAGCTGTTCAGGGACAGGTGGGCAGCACAGGGAGTGGAGTGTTTTATTTCCCCCTCCAACTCTATTTTGATTTAATCCCTGCCCTCCCCTTCACTTTTTTGATCACGCAGCATTGCCCTTTGTCACTGGCTACTGAGTGTTTCCTTTCTTCCTGGTGGTGGAATATAAATAAAGATTCATGCACTTGTTGTTCTTCACTGTGTCCAACACCTGCACATACACGATATTGGTGCTGAGGAAAAATAAGCACTCCCACTTTTTGGTGATAGTGTGGGGTAAGGCAAAAGGAAACAGGAATGTCAGACATCCTGTTCACTCTGAGAGCTGGCTCTAAGTAAAAAAAAAGGAGTATTGCACAAAAAAAAAGAAGAAAACAAAAAAAGGAAGAAAAAATTATTTTATGGCCCTTTCCTTCACCTTCTCTCATAGATCCTGTTTGCTATGGTTGTGGTGTTCAATCTGGACTGTACATAAACTTTTTAATTTCTAGCTTTCCCAGCCTGGAGGCCAGAGGGTAGACTTTAAGGCAGATGTACAATCTTGGGAGTGTCTCCAACTGGCAATATGCCTCATGTGGTACCATCCCTCTTCTTTATTTTTTCTATTGCTGAACTAAACGTTAACGAATTATGGCTATTGTCGCCAAAGAGCTCAACTATCACTTAATCAAACACTTAGCTTGGTTCATTAAATTAGATTACTTACAGTGCGGAATCAGGCCCTTCAGCCCAACAAGTCCTCACCGACACTCCGAAGAGCAACCCACCCAGACTCATTCCCCTACATTTACCCCTTCACCTAACACTACGGACAATTTACCAGGGCAATTCACCTAACCCGCACATCTTTGGACTGTGGGAGGAATCCGGAGCACCCGGAGGGGATCCACGCAGACACGGGGAGATTGTGCAAACTCCACACAGACAGTTACCCAAGACAGGAATTGAACCCAGGTCTCTGGCGCAGTGAGGCAGCAGTGCTAACCACTGTGCCACCGTGCTGCCAACCATACCCCTTTTTTTTCCGACTGGCCAGTGACAAGCAGTGCCCTTCATATCAAAGGGCAATACTGTGGACACTCCTGTTCTCTTTTTATCTTTTTTTTCTTTTTTTTCTTTTTTTTTAATTTAACCCCCACGCTACCACCTAAGTGCGATAGTGCTTATTTTTTCCCCAGCACCCATGGTGTGTGTGTGCAGGTGTGAGACACAGTGAAAGACACAAAAGATAGGAAAACACCCGGGTGGCCAGGGCGGTTTTGTGGGAACGAGAGAGACTCACGTTTGGTATGTTGCCTCCCAGGTGCAAGGGTACGTGATGTCTCTGATCGTGTTTTCCGGGTCCTGGAGGGGGAGGGGGAGCAGCCCGAAGTCGTGGTCCATATTGGCACCAATGACATAGGTAGGAGGAGCGCTGAGGATGTTAGGCAGGCTTTCAGGGAGCTAGGTTGGAAGCTCAGAGTTAGAACGAACAGAGTTGTTGTCTCTGGTTTGTTACCCGTGCCACGTGATAGAGATTCGAGGAATAGGGAAAGAGAACACTTAAATGCGTGGCTACAGGGATGGTGCAGGAGGGAGGGATTCCGGTATTTGGATAACTGGGGTTCTTTCTGGGGAAGGTGGGACCTCTATAAACAGGATGGCCTACACCTGAACCTG
>NC_057718.1:47057359-47059481 GCF_004010195.1 Chiloscyllium plagiosum
CCTTCACATCAGAGGGCAGTGCTGTGTGATCAAAACAGTGAAGGGGAGGGTAGGGAACACTGCTGTTTATTTTTTTCGGGGAGTCCCTTTTTTTTTTCTTTTTAACCCCCACACTACCACCTAAGTGCGGTAGTTCTCCTATTTTTTTTTCTTCTTTTTTTTCTTTTTTTTTTAGTGCTTATTTTTCCCCCCAGCACCCATGGTGTGTGTGTGCAGGTGTGAGACACAGTGAAAGACACAAAGTGCACCAATCTTTATTCAAATTCCACCACCAGGAAGATAGGAAAACACCCGAGTGGCCAGTGACAAGCACTGCCCTTCACATCAAAGGGCAATGCAACCATTTCCCTTCTTAGCTGACAAAAGCCTGTTCAGTGAAAGCCCTCCCTTTCCCCTGTGGCATGATATAATTGGTGGAGGCAGAATTAGGCTATTAATTAGCCACTTATGTGTCTCAATAGACTCAAGGATGGTCAGGCTGCCTGATGTCTCCTATCTACCTTGCTCTACACACCATAATATGGGAGTCAAGTTGGCAGTGAGCAGGCCACCCTTCAATTACACTGGAGGAGCCATAAAATCCGTCTCAAATACAAAGATTTATACATACATTTGTGGAAAAGAAAGAACCCATTTGTCCCAGCTGTTTGTGCCAGCTGAAAAAGAACTGGCCAAATGAATTCAACTTTCCAGCCAATGTTTCGATGTCCTTTAGGTTTAAGGTACATACCTAAGTATTTTAAAAAATGTGGCAAGGGTTTCTCTACCATCTATTCAGGCCAGATATTCCAGACCTTCATCAACCACATTTCTCCTCAATTCCCTTCTAATCCTCCTACCAATCATTTTATCTCCACTCCCTGGCTATTCACATTCCTGCTAAAGGAAATGGGTCCTTTCCTATTCACACTAACTCAACTCTTCAAAACTTTGTACATCACAGTGAAATCTCCCCTTGATCTCCTCTACTTCAAAAAAAAACTCCAATCCAATCTTTCCCTGTAGCCAAAATATTTCATTCCTGGCAACATCCTGTATTAATCATTACCCCTTCACTGAGTCCAAGTAATTGTGCTGTACCTATACCTACCATTTCATTTGATCTTTTTGAAAACAGTAAGCTCCAAATCTTGTCAGAAGACAAACTTGTTTGATTGAACATTAACAACTGTATCCACATCCTGAAACTACAGAAGGGCAACTATTAAGACATTGTGAAATGTACATGTTAATTCTCATTGTTGCAATACACCACAATAACACTCTATATTTGTGTGGATTTATATCTTTAAATCCTCTTAAGGGGCCATATCCAAAATTGACTAAACCAATTTTAAGCATCCGATATTTCATTTTTTAATAAGTGATTTTCATCTGCCTATATATGTAGTTGTTTTTTGATTATAGAGAAATCTTTCTATTTTTACTGATAATTTATTTCACACTTTCATTTTAAGCTGCATTCTATTTGTCATACAAATGGAATTTATTGTGGAAAATATTAAACCATAAATTTGAAAGAAACCTTCGAACTTGTGCAAATATCTTTTTTCCTTTAGGAGGGAGAGCAAAGAGCAGTGTGTTATCTTTGTGATTCAGGATCAAACTAAATAAGATACCCATTTTCATGTCTGCTTTGTTTAAACAAAGTAGCACTGACAGTTTCAAGGAGCTAAAATGGATTGAATAGATCTCCATGATAAATGGAAACAGCGGAAGTGACAGTCCCTTAAGATTGACTAATGGCAAAAAGTTCTGCTTATGGAGGTATCAAACTTGGAGGTGGGAAGGACAATTAATTGGACAGTGTGGTGGCGTATCCAATTCTGTTGCATTCCTGCCTCTGCCAGCACTAATATCTAAATGGGGAAGGCCCATGCTTGACTCTTCTTCTTCACTGGCAACTGAAGCCCTTAAGTGACAAATTCAGGACCATGGAAAGGTCCAGGGTCTAGATTAGAGTGGTGCTGGAAAAGCACAGCAGATCAGGCAGCATCTGAGGAGCAAGAAAATTGACGTTTCGGGCAAAAGCCCTTCATTAGGAATAGAGGCAGGGTGCCTGCAGAGATACATGAGAGGGGGGTGGGGGTGGGGAGAAAGTAGCATAGAGTACAATAGGTGA
>NC_057718.1:47059821-47078886 GCF_004010195.1 Chiloscyllium plagiosum
AGGGGAGGGTGGGTTTTTCGGGGGCGTGGACCTGACCAGGTAGTCACAGAGGGAACGGTCTTTGTGGAAAGCAGATAGGAGTGGGGAGGGAAATATATCCCTGGTGGTGGGGTCCGTTTGTGGGTGGCGGAAATGTTGGTGGATGATGCAGTTTATGCAGAGGTTGGAGGGGTGGAAGGTGAGGACCAGGGGGTTTCTGTCCTTGTTGTGGTTGGAAGGCAGAGGTGGGGACGTGGATGAGATGCATTGGAGGGCACCTTCAATACGTGGGAGGGGAAATTACGGTCTTTAAAGAAGGAGGCCATCAGGTGTATTCTGTGGCAGAACTGGTCCTCCTGGGAGCAGATACGACAGAGGCAGAGGAATTGGGAATACGGGATGTCATTTTTGCAGGAGGTAGGGTGGGAAGAGGTGTAATCCAGGTAGCTGTGGGAGTCGGTGGGTTTGTAAAAAAAGTCAGTGTCAAGTCGGTCGTCATTAATGGAGATGGAGAGGTCCAGGAAGTGGAGGGAGGTGTCAGAGATGGTCCAGGTGAATTTAAGCTCGGGGTGGAATGTGTTGGTGAAGTTGATGAATTGCTCAACCTCCTTGCGGGAGCACGACGTGGTGCCGATGCAGTCGTCAATGTAGCGGAGGAAGAGGTGGGGAATGGGTGCCCATGGCCACCCCTTTGGTCTGGAGGAAGTGGGAGGATTCAAAGGAGAAATTGTTAAGGGTGAGGACCAGTTCAGCAAAACGAATAAGAGTGTCGGTGGAAGGGTGCTGTTGGGGACATTGGGAGAGGAAGAAACGGAAGGCTTGGACGCCCTGGTCATGGTGGATGGAGGTGTAGAAGGATTGGATATCCATGGTGAAGATGAAGAGTTGGGGGCCGGGGAAATGGAATTCTTGGAGGAGGTGGAGGGCGTGGGTGGTGTCTCAAATATATGTGGGGAGTTCCTGGACTAGGAAAATGCCATCCCGTATTCCCAATTCCTGGACTAGGGGGGATAGGATAGTGTTGAGGTAGGTATAGATGAATTCGGTGGGGCAGGAGCACGCTGAGACAATGCTGAGACAATGCAGCCCCATTGAAAGACCCAGTCTGCTGCTACTTGGATTAATTCAGCTGCAGGAACTGGGCGGGACCCCCAATCAAAATGACCAGTGCCTGAAGGATCTGAACATCACACAAGGATTTGTGTACTGGGAGCCATGACTTTGCCCTGACAACCCTTCTGGCTCTTCCTGCCCACAAAGTGAGAAACCCATCCCTATTACATCACTGACCTCTTTCCTGAGTGAAACAGAAACAGGACAGTATAACACAGGATCAGGACCTTCAGTCTACCATGTCTGTGTCAATCACAATGCCATTCTAAACTAATCTCATCTCCCTGCATATTGTTTTAATGCCTCTATTCCTGTCTATGTTTCTGTCTAAATATCTCTTAAATGTTACTATTTTATCTGCTTCTACTCCTCCCCCTGGCAGTGTGTTCCAGGCATCTACCACCCTCTGTGTAAAACCTTGCCTTGCACAGCATGGTAGCTCAGTGGTGCCTCACAGCGCCAGGGATCTGGGTTCAATTCCCAGCTCAGGTTGCTGTCTGTGTGGAGTTTGCACATTCTCCCTGTGTCTGCATGGGTTTCCTCCAGGAGCTCCGGTTTCCTCCCACAATCCAAAGATGTGCATGTTAGGTGAATTGACCATGCTAAATTGCCCATAGTGTCAGGTGCATTAGTCAGGGTAAATATAGGGTAGGGGAATGGGTCTTCGCAGCGTCGATATGGACTTGTTGGGCCAAATGATCTGTTTTCATACTGTAGGGAATCTAATCTCCTTTAAACTTGTCCTGTCTCACCTTAAACCTATGTGTGATCCTGGCAGTAAGGGGACCGATGGGGTTGGGGAAGAGGAGAGTCTGGTGTCTTACCTTTGGCAGCATAGTCTTCTCCAGGGCACCGCTGAGTGCAAAAAATGCCAGCCTCTGGTTAGCCTCACCACTGCCTCATTACATGTGGTTTGGTGGGCCTTCTCTGGGATTGGCAATTCTGTCTCCCGCTGGCTCTCTGACCAATGGATCAGACCCCCACTGTCTCAACAAGATTCCATTCTATGTGATGGATCACATCCTAAATGAGTCTACCAAAAACGTAAAAAAAGCTTATCCTCCAAATAAAACCTTCACCTTCCCCAGAAGTTGCTGGGAGGGAGAGAAGGAGGGAAAGGAGTCTAATCCAGTGTAATCACAGACAGCCTTGGAGAAGAATTTTCTATAAGGCAAGTGAGTCAATCTATGCTGAATCTTATCAGAAAATGCTGACACATTATCCAGATACCCAAATCTTTTCTCAGCTTAAAGTAATAATAGTTAGCATTTACATCCATAATAGCCTCATCAAATCTTAGTCACTATTCCCATATGATAAACCAAATGCATCTGTAATCTGAAACTGTAATGAAAGAAAACTTATGGTTGGGACTCACCACCCTTATTCCCGTCTCTTTTTATAAATAAGTCCTGGATTATCTTTATCTTAGTTTTTCTTTATCCGCCCTTCTTTCCTTGCTAATATCCTGAAGACCTTGACTAGGCATAACCTTCTAACTTTTAGAGAATAAAGACCTTATTTGTATAATCTCTCCTCATAATTTAAGCTTTGAAGTCAAAGCATTATACATGCAAATCCTCATTGAACTCCTTCTGCAGCCAAGACATCCTTCTTAAGATTGGTGCCTAGATCTGCTCACAGTACTCTAAGTGTGACTAGAGTTTTGTCTAACTGCAGCATAACACTGCATTGCTATATTCCAGCCCTTTAGATATGAAAGCCAGCATCCTATTAGCCTTTTTGACTATTTTCTGAACCTGTTCATGCCATTTTAAAGAGAAATGCAGCTTAACTCCCAAATCTTATTGGACATCCACTGTAGTTAACATTGTGCCTTCTGAAAAATACGCTGATTTATCCTTTTTTGGTCCAAAATGGATAACCTCACACTTACTTATATTAAGATCCATCTGCCACAGCTTTGCCCATTCACCTAATCTATCAATATCCTGTTGTAATTTTATGCTGTCATTCAACACTCTACAATGCTACCCAATTTTGTGTCATCAGCAAATTTGGATATTTGACTTTTTACGCCATTATCCAAGTCATTAATGAATATTGTGAATAACTGAGGCCTCAAAACGAATCCCTGAGTATCACCATGAGTCATATCCTGCCAGTTTGAGTACTTAGCCATTATTCTATATCTCTGTTTCCTGCCACTTAATTTCTAATCCATGTCAGTAATTTACTTTCAATTCCATGGGCTTCTACCTCAGCTAACAGTCTGTTGTGTGAGACTTCAAGACAATGACAGAATGGAATTAAGGTTAATGGGCTGGACTATGCGCTAAAGCTCCTATCATTAACAGTTTGGAATATTTCCTGAACCTGATATCATGTTAAGCCTTGAAGTCATGGTTGTTTTAAACAATGAATGGTCATTTCAATTTTTCTACATTTTCTGTGCCAGAATACTGGATCATAGTGAAGATATGGACTAGCATTTTAAGACAGTCCTGCAGTGAATTACAAAATAGTCCACAGTCAATAAATTATGAACAGTAGAAGCAGTACAAATTACTTAATGGTAAAAACATTACTGATCGAATAGGATTGGTTTGTCAAACATACTCTTCAATTTGCAGCAGATATAAATAATAAAGCAAATTATTATTTGGAAAATTGAAATTCACTTCAACTGGCATTGTAGTAAGATGGTGATGGAGTAGGATGCTCCAGCCAGAGCTCGTCAGTTCCACCTGTTTCTTTTATCTTTTTCTTTTTTTCTCTCTCTCTTTTCCTTCCTTCTTGTGGCCTTGGACTCCCAGCCCTGGCCTCCAAAGCAAGGTTAGTGGTCAGCGGCTCGCAGTGGGGATGCCAATGACCAGCAGCCCAATGTGAAGTGTGACAGCAGCCAGCAGTCAAACCCCATGGAGGCTACCAATGCTAGTCTGCTACAGAGAGCCCTTGGAGAGAGACTGTGATACTTGTCTTTTTAACTTTGCATCCTGTTTTTTTCTGACCTATGGCTATACTGTTATAGCTGTAAAGTGACTTTTCTTTCAGTTCTCTACTCAGTAACTAAGGATTGTACCTAGGTACTCCATACCTAAGATGATGCCATTTGTTGGTGACATTGTTACACTGTAACTATCTGTAAGTGAAGAATGTATCTATGTATCTTTGTATCTAAGATGGCACTGTAAGTGGTGACTTATAAACTTTAAACTGTACTCATTTAAGTACATGTGACAATTAAGCTAATTCACAATCTTGTGTAGTGACTACAATCATAAAATGGTCAATTGACCATCAAGTGCTTTGGTGTACAGTGCTCAGTTGGCTGGACAGCAGGTTTGTAATGCAGAGTGATGCCAACAGTGTGGATTCAACTCCCACACCAGCTGAGGTTACCATGAAGGTCTCACCTTCTCAACCTCTCCCTTCACCTTAGACATGACCCTCAGGTTAAATCACCACTGTTTTTTCTCTCTCTCTCTCTCTCTCTCTCTAATGAGAGAGCAGCCCTATGGTCCACCAGGATTGTGGTGACTTTACCTTTAATCATGTTTTTAAACAATTTGCATGTTGAGTTCTTTGTCACTTTTCGAACACCACAGCAAAATAGAATAGATGGTAGTGAAAGGGTGAGAATGGATTTCAGTGAAATATGGCAAATGGAAAGAGATAAGAGGGAGAAATAGAAAAGATTACTGGAGAAAATAGAGAAAACATAGTTTTGAAATATTTTCTTTGTTGTTATGGTATTCACTCCCAGGACCAATCATTCCACTTTTCTCCTCTACTCAGTAGATTATTCCTAATAGAGAATTCAAGAGTGTGTCCATACTATCCATTGTCTAACTAAGTGATAGTATCAATAGTACAGGTATCATTTGGACCTCCCTTTTATCTTAATGGGACATCATGGGGATGAATTTATTGGGGCTTTTCCCCTGCAATGTTGTTAAAAACAGCTGCAAAAACCCAGGGGAAAAAGTCATCTACACCATCATTTCTGTGGCTTTTTCACCACAGTTATAATGAAACATCAGGAGAACCACACCACCCTCCCCCCTCAAATCTGCTTTCCAGATAATTTCAAGTATCCCTCTCAAGCACTTCAAAGAAATCTGAGAAAACCTTTTATAGATGAGGCCAAATGCAAATCATTAAGCAGCTTTATTTCATCAATAGTATACAGCAACAGTCTAAGCAAATTTCACATAACCTCACATCTTTCCTTGAAAAATAGATAAAGATTAGTAAACCTTTCAAAGCAGACTCATTTGTTTTTTTTGGCATCACCTTCATGTCTAGACGCTTTCCAACTGTTAAAAATGACCTACTGCATTTTTGTTCCTGCTTTGGGCACTGGGCTGAAGCCTTAAACTTTCTTGTTAGAACCTGATTATCCAATAGTTGTTCTTTCTTTTTCTGAGTAATGATACCATGAAGAGAAGCACAGAACACTTAATTAGAATCAGCCTCACTGCAATGGGTCCAAATGGGTATCTGATACAATGTAGGAACATTTTTACGCTGTCTTCAGTGATGGGCCTGACATGAGGTGATAGATTCTTATGCTGTTAGGTGGAAACAGACTGCGAACTCTGACATTCCTGAAACCAGCTCATACAAATCCTCAATGCCTCCATTTATAAAATAGGCTTTTTACAAACAAATGCAGAAATTCATTTAATTCTAAAAATACGTTTAAAAAACTCAATCTCATGAAGGGAAGGAATCAAAAATCCAACATGTAACATTTGGTAATAAAGGAATAGTGGAACTGAATCACCAAGAATGGGCAACAAGTAGAAGGGGAAAATGACTCATTACGATGGGCCAGGTAGAGAAAAAAGAAGAAATTGAAAGGCCCTTTTGGTCAGGTGGCAGAAAACCGATGGGAAAATGGTAGCATGGAAAGTTGCAATTTCAACTGAGGTGGAGAAGAACAGTATTATGGGTTTGGAGGGTGGTTGGAAATGAAGGAGGTGAGAGAAGAGTATTGATGTGAAATTGGAAGAAGTACTAATTTAATCAAAATAGAAGAGGAGAGTACCAATTTGGAAAGAGGGTGGGAGGGCTACAGGGAAAAGATGGCCAAAATGACCTGAGACTGTCAGTTGATGGTCTTGTGAACTGTGGACAATGACCTGTTGAAAGTCTAAAAGCAACTTTTCTTTGAAGTTTACAAGTATTTAAAATTAACTAAAATGTGTATGTTTTAATATTAAATTCTCATTTTGTTTCTGAAGTGACTTTCAAAGAACACGACCCCCAACCCCTCACCCAACTTTCTGTCTTTAATTCTGGATATTCCCTTCAGGCTTTAATTATTTTTCCTCCTCAAATGGACAGTGAGGAATATTGCCAAGAGCTTAATTCACATGCCAATGTAACTACTTACGTGTGTGCTTGGGCGGTTCCTGAGTTGTCAAATATTGCTAGTTTTCAAAGTCAAAAATCAAAACATCTTCAAGCAGCACTATTTGTGAGGCTTGTTGGAGCATGCATGCATGCATTTGTCAGGCACATAGTTGGAGCACGTAGAAGGATAACTTTGAAGTGTTTCTGACTGAGGTGTATACAATATTTCAAGAAAATAGGGGCATAAAGGTCTAACACGCAAGGAAGAAAACTGAATGGCAACTTATTGCAGACAACTGACAAGTTTTTGGATAGTAAGATGACATTTCATCGAGTTTTATACTGGAGAGCTTGGTTTGTAGCTGACCTGGCCATTGTCTAGTAGCGCATGGCTTTATGTCCAGTATTCTGTATACTTGTACATTTACCCCAGTGAAGCAGCCGAGTCCTAAGCTTCCTCACTATGCCTTCCATTGTCTTTTACCATCTCAAACCATGATAAATTTGTGTGCCCAAAGGCTTCACCTCCACATGCCGTGATGTTATTGCAACTCACCCCTACAATGGTCCACTATCCTTTTCCTCCTGTTAGTGGCCACCCTAATTAATGGTCCCAGTGCACAATGCAGATAGAAAGCAGAGACCTAGTTTCAGTCGAGGTCCGAGTACTGCAGGGGCGCTTCTTGTGAATTGGAAGATCGGATGAGCACACCAACAAGAGGCACAGGCCATTTTAATACCTGGACCTCATGTTGGTTTCCCACATCAGACCCTTGGCCAAATGCTGTGTGTGGGAGTGAGAAATCGTGTAATGACAAGCATCATCATAGTGCAAAGAACATTCCTGCTCCCATGCCACAGAGAAATCTAAAATCTTCATAGACTCTTGCTTACATGGGTGCCTTCTCAGGATACAATTGGCAGCAGCTATGCCTAATATGATCAGCACTGCATACTGCTCACAGCCAGAGTTAAGAAAAACAAATCAAGTTGGTCTGACAATATTTCTAGACCCCAGCTTTCAATTATTCCTGAGGTTTTTACTGCCTCCAAGTAAGCTTCCCAAACCAAAGAGTAAAAGAAATTGCAGCCAGCAAGAAGGTGCAGCATGAATGTGGAGGTAAAGCCACTGCCACAGTTTGAACCTCTAAGCAACCCATACTTGGCAGATAGGAAAGCGTTAAAATCAGAGTTAAAGAATCTACTTCAGAGGAGACACTTTAGAAGCGAATAGGCATCAAATTAAGATTTAACAAAGACATATTGGAACCACTCAACCACGAAAGTGTTTCTCACAATCATCTGGGAGTAGGTTAGGAATGCTGTCTCACAGATTAGTCCAAAAACATTTGACATACTATACTTACAGAATCATCCGTAATAGTCAATAGCGCAAACTCCTTCCTGGTTATGTCCTGCCTCACCACACATTGGACTCACTGAAGTGGAAACATAGTGATTGATATACATTCAAATAGGAGTGGCATCTTAACATTGATCCCAAATCCCAGGGGGTTTCATGGTTTCAGAAAAAACATAGGAAAGGGGTTTTTCAGTTAATTACCACTTATGAGCAGCATGGCACACAACATACAGAAATGCCATCCTTACTGAGTTGGAAGGGGCCTGGTGGACACAGCTACCAGACTAGGATTGCAGAATGTGGTGCAAGAACCAACCTCATCCTCACCAATCTACCAATGACTTAAGTGTCTAACCATGATAGTATTAGTAGGAGTGACCACCGCACATTTCTTCTAGAATCTAAGTTCCCTTCTCACTAAAGGTCCCCTCCAACATATTTTGTAGGATAATTAAAGAAGAAATTTAGGAGCCTCAAAACTGGGCATCCATAAGATGCTGTGGGCCAAAAGCAGCAGCAGAATTGTAGTCTACCACAATTTATAACGTTATAGTCTGGTATATCCTCATTATTACATCACCATCCAGCAAAATAAACTAGTTAAATAGTGTAGAAAAACATGCTAGAAGCAGAACCTCAAGGTAGTACCTGAAAATGAGTTGCCAATATGGTGAAGCTACAATACACATCCACGTGCACATGAACCAGCTGAAACTGCACACAAAAATCATAACAATCCAATAATCAATGGATAAAATTAAGGCTCTGCAATTGGACCATGTCCAGTTAATGATAGTGGAAGGAAAAGACTGGAGCTGCCTAGTGGCTGATCCATCTTGTTCTCCTCTTGGTTTCACTACCATGACATATGCCAATCTGATTCACTGACATATCATCTGATGTAAAGAAACAGTTGAGTGCAGTAAACCCAGCAAAGGCCACGTGTCCTGACAACATTCTGGCTGCAGTATTATGAACCTATTCTTCAAAACTCATATCACCTCCTGTGCTTCTCTAGTACAGCTATGTTTCTAGCATCTATCAGACAATGTGGTACATTGCCAATTATGTCCTTTCCACTAAATGTAGGACAAAGGCAGCCTGGCTAAGTACCAACTATCTTTAGTTGCTTCATCAATGACCTTCTTTCTATCAGAAGGTTAGAAATCAGTCTGTTGACTGACGATTGTGCATTATGCAGCTCCATTTGTCATTCCGGAGATACTGAAGCAATCCGGGGCTATGCAGCAAGAGCTGGACAATATCCAGGCTTGGGCTGATAGTGACAAAAAACATTAACTCCACAAGTACTAACCAATGGCCACAACAACATGATGACTCAGTGGCTAGCACTGCTGCCTTACAGTGGGCTTGATTCCAGCCTAGGGTGATTGTGTGGAGTTTGCACATTCTCTCCATATCTGCATGGGTGTCGTCTGGGTGCACCGGTTTTCTCGCATAGTCCAAAGATGTGCACATTAGGCCATGTTAAATTACCCTGTAGTGTCCAGGGATTTGCACGCTAGGTGGATTAGCCATGGGAAATGCCGAGTTATGGGGATGGGGAGCTGGGTCTGGGTGGGATGCAGTTCTGAGGGTCAATGTGGACATGATGGGCCGAATAACTTCTTTCCACACAGTAAGTATTCAAGGATTCTAACATCAACAGCAATAATGTAACAATTTTCCTTTGACAAACAACAACATTACCATTGTCAAATCTTCCATTGGCATGTTGGAATTTTCACAAAGCTGGTTTCTTCTTTCTAAAAGCTGTTCCTTTTCTCAAAGATACAATGTCCTTGGTTTTCTTCAGAGGGGTAATAAACCACCCTCGGTGCTGATTAGTCTGGCTTGGTACAGAGATTTAAGGGTATTGAGAGGCCTCTTTGTTTATATGTAAACAGATGAGACTTCAGGCCAAAGTGGTCATGGTTTGGAAGTGACCTGTATAATGAAAGGGGAGTGGCCAGCTCTCTAGCTGAGCAGTTCAGCCAGAACTAGTTGGGAGCTCAACAGTGAGCTGTGTGGAAACAAAGTCTCTCTCTGTCTCTGTCTCTGCCCTTCTAACTTCAACCTGTAAGCATCTGTTCCATGTTTTAGCTGTGTTTCAAGAGGGTTTGCTTATTGGGACTGTTGTGTATATTCAGAACAGTATAATTAAGTTTAATTTGGAAAGACTGAGTTCTGTAGGGGTTTTTTATTCTGTCCTTTGTGTTTCATTATATAATTTTGTGAATACATTTTTGTCTGTTTTTAAAATCTGGTATTCATCCTTGCTAACTTACTCTGGGTAATTTTCACTGTACACTTATTGAAACAAATTGCAAAGTTATGATTTGGGCTTCCTGCTTTAGAATGTTTTGAGAGGTCTGGCCTAGTCCATAACAGAGTTTACCAAGGCTCAAACAAAATTGCCAAGGCTTCAAAAGCAATTCAAAGGCTAGATACTCTGTGGTGAATTCAACACCTCCAAAAAGGAGAAGTTGGAAAATATATGGAATACGCTATGCTTGTCTGGATTATAGCACCTGTACCAATACTCAAAAATATCCTGCATAAAACACTAATCATGGACTTAATCATTCATTCCCCCACCCATCAATAGGCCATGCAGTCTGTATTATTCACAACATGTATTGCAGTGAGTGACCAGGGCTTTACTACCCAAACATGTGACTTTCAGCTCCGAGCTGATCAAAAGCAGAACATGCTTGGGAACATCTTCTCCTCCAAAATTCTCTCCAAGTTTTACGTCACCCTTCATCATAATTGAATCGAAATCCTGAAACTTCCTACTTAAGAGTACTGTGGAAATACCTTCATTATTTGGGTTCCAGTGGTTAGGCCACTGTCACCTGCTCAAGCACAACAATGGGTGGCCTTGCCCAGGTGGATCTCATTGACTATGAGATCCTTGATTAGGGTTGTTGACCCAGGTCAATCAGGGAGCCCTGGCTGACAGATACCAGTTTATTTCACAAACTTACTTCAAATAGCAAGTATGGTCTTATTAACGTGAAGTTTATCCGAACAATCAGATGACTTTATAGTCTGGACATCTAAACATAGCATATTTTAGTAGCCTGATTATAGGAGTCACTGCTAGGAATTCCGACAAAATTATATTTGGTTTTCAGAGTTCATTGCAAATGAAGTATGAAGTTTAATATTAAGTGAACTGTGTGGTCAGCAATGCAGATGCAGGATGTATATTTTGATGAAAATACAGTGACACATTGGCAGATTACATTATGTGTTACATGTTATAATACACTTGGTGTTTAACAAAAGTGTATCATTTCTTGAATGATAAGTGATTAGGGCCCAGATTCAGGATAAGTTAGGCTGAATTGAGAACTGTTTAATTTTTTTCACTGGACTGAGTTCCAGGATTGCTGCCCCCATTCCTGTTTCTGACAAATTTTTCTGGTATGGGATAAGCATGTGGTTAGTGAAGCCACATGCAGCACTTCCACCCTTACTATCAGCTCACCAACACCCAACAACTTTTGTGGAGGTGGGTCCCTTCCACAAATGTATGTGATTCACAGGCCCTCAAGCACAGTCACAAACCATAGGGAAAAGTCAAGTCTTTCATGGGAAACAAAGAAAGAACGATCATATAATCCTGATACATACTATTTGCAAAAAACAAATAAATATCTCTATTGTATCTATTTCAAGCATTAAATGCTGTATGCTCTGATTGCATAATTGATCAGAGGACTCTGTCCTCCTAAGGCAGTTTGACCACTATAACCAAAGTTAAGTATTGTGGTTGCTAGAGATCTGAAATAAAAACACAAAGTTTGAAGTTTGGGAGAAGGTTTGTAGCTCGGGTGCTCGTTGTTGTGGCTCTGTTCGCCAAGCTGGGAATTTGTGTTGCAGACGTTTCGTCCCCTGTCTAGGTGATATCCTCAGTGCTTGGGAGCCTCCTGTGAATCTGTGGATGAGTGCTATGCCTCTAGGAATTCCCTGGCTGTTCTCTGTTTGGCTTGTCCTATGATAGTTGTGTTGTCCCAGTCGAACTCATGTTGCTTGTCATGACAAGCAACATGAGTTCGACTCCTAGACAGGGGACGAAATGTCTGCAACACAAATTCCCAGCTCGGCGAACAGAACCACAACAAAAACACAAAGTGCTGGAAACACTTAGCAGGTCTCACAGTTAATGCTTTGAGTCCAATACGACTGTTCTTCAGGAGAAAACACAAAAACTCCACCAACGCTGCTGTGAGGGCTGGCTGCAAGGGAGTACAGCTGAAGGCGATAGAAGTGCGAGACAGTGAAGAGATGTCCAAGAAGAATAAAGAAAACTCTCTGAGAAGGAGCAAATGAGCAGCAATCTCTCTCTTGGTGGTCTTGCAGCTCTTCAGCATCTCTAGGGAGTCATGAACTACTTCAGTTTCACTGATCAAAGGTTTCCCAGCCTGTCAGTTTCACTGATGAAGTCTTCCCATTGTGCTCTTATCTCAATGTATCTGAAGAGTTCCAGACAAGTCAGGAAATAGGTTTGTTCCTTGTTGTTGAGATTTCTTGAGTAAAACAGAACTTAATTGTCAATTCAAATATTTAAATACCTTACCCTACAACTTCACTTGCCTTCAAACATGCCCAACTGACAACTGAACAGAGTGGGATAATGTCTATAGACTTATATGATGTCACCTACAGGGGGATTTGCCTCCCTGTACCCACTCAAATCCTTTGCAGGTAAATGTTCTATCCACTGTCAGCAATACCACTTAAAGTCTGTTAGTTTTATTACTATAATGTATTATAATGATGCTGACTTCCAATGTACTCTGTCCAGTAAAATAAAACCTTTAAAATACAAATATTACAATAACTCCGCATTATTATGTTTTGTAATTTTAAAACTGGGTCATTTGTATCATCAGAACATGATTCTGGGCATGAGAAAGTATTTCAAACAGTGATGAGTTTCCATTTTAAACTCAATACAGAAGGGGATTTGAGATAATCTTTATGACTGCATAACTGTAATAAAGCAATAATTTGAAAAGCTGATTAAGTTGTTAAAAGGAAATTATAGGTATTCCAAGGTATCTGATCTGAATGACTGCCAACTCCATTAGTGACCATAAAGTGAAATAGACGTGTATAAATCATGGAGGTAGCCAGAATATGCTAAGCAGACTAATGATGGAAGAAGTAATTTTGACATGCCTTTATGGAGGCGGAAGAAAGGAGAAAAAGGAGTTAAATTGTCAAATGATGTCAATGCATTAGGGGAGTTCTATTCAGCTAAAAGTTGGAAATTCTGTGAACTGCAAGCATGTTAGGGATAGCCTACAAGAGGACACATGCAAATGGAATGACAGGATAAGTGGGAGCTGAAATTTAATGCAGAGAACTGTGAAGTGATTCAGTTTGATAGGAAGAATGCGAAGTGGCACAATATAAACTAAAATGTACATTCTAAAGGCACAGTTCTGGACCAGAGAGAACTGAAGGGTTATATGTACCTTTGAAGATGGGTAAATTGGAAAATTTGCAGGCTAAAAAAGCACTCAGGATCCCAAGCTTTTAAACTAGGACACAGATGAAAACTACTCCTTTTGGTGGATGCGTTGAGAACCAAAGGTCCAATTTTAAGGTGATTGGCCAAAACAAAAGCAATGATGACACAAGGAAAGAATATTTTCAAAATGCAGTGAATGATTAGGATCTAGATTACAATGCCTGAGCGTGTGATGGATGAATACTCTATCAAGGATTTCAAAAGATAATTGGATAACATCTGAAGATAAAATATTTGCAAGGCTAATAGGGAGAAGGTAAGGGAGTGGGACAAGGTGAGTTGCTTTTCCAGACAGCCAATACAGACCACATAATCTTCTGTACTGTAACCATTATCTGATTCCATGAAAATTAACAGATGGCCACTGACAAAATTACAGAAGATTATATATAAAAATCATGATCCTTTTTCATTAAAGCCCTGTTGCCTGTAATGGTAATACTTTAGCATAAGCAAGATTATGTTGCTGTCCCTGTGGTTTTTACAGCAGAAACAGTGGCATTACAGAAGAAGTTGACTGAAAGTTCTTCTGGCCAAAGCAAGGGGCAGAGTACAGGATTGAGTGACTAGTGTTCCAACAATGATATATTAAAACCACATTTCCTGTGTTCTCCTGAAGATTTGCAGAGAAACAGTGGAATTGGTAGAAGTCTGTATGCAGTCCCCAGCCCATCTAGGAATCTGGAAACAATAAAGATAATACAGTAGAATAGGAGTAAAAAATACAAGATCTTGTTGAGGAATTATCAGTGAATTGGCGTGGCTCATGAAATTTGATCATTTTGGAACTCCACTTTATCCAGGCCACTCCATATTCTGTAAGTTTCCATCAGATCCCCCTTCATCCTTCTAAACTCGATCAAGAACACACCCAGATTCTTCAAATACTCCTTATGTGACAAGCCCTTCATGCCCCGGGATCATTCTTGTAAACCTCTCTGCACCCCTGCAAGGCCAGCACATTCTTCCTTAGATACGGGACTGAGTTAGAACACTAAGCATCAACTCTCAACCTCTTAACATTATACTTTTAGACACTTTATGCTATTTATTATTAATACTTATACTTAAATTGTGCATTATTGTTTTCAAAAAATTCAAATAATCTCATACAACGAATTATTTTGAATTAGAATCAGTATTGTTTTGACATAACAAAGACTGTGGAGTTTTGTAGCGCAGAGGGAGTGTCTCTACTGCTGGTCCAGAAAGTCCAGTTTCAAGTCCCACCATCCCTGGAGCTGTGTCATTATATGTCTCAACAGATTGATTAAAAACAACTTTTAAAATAGACTATTCTGAATGTAACAGCTTTTGCTTTGTAGTGGATGTCATGCCTTGGGATCTTAAATATCCAACTGAATCAACATAATAGCAGGCGGGTCTGAATTTTATCTCTCTTTGAAAGGTCAAATCAGCCTGTTATAATATGTAGAATTCTTATGCCTCAGAGACTGAACACAGACAGGGTGTTTGCCAAAAGAAAATCTATGCAGTCATGCAGCTGCTCTGAGGACACACACACACACACAGCGATCAGTGTGCAAATGCCTTTTGCAGCATTGACATCCTGTTCCACAAGTCACTGCTGCATATGAAAATAAAATTAGCAAAATAGTACTCACCATCAGATTCTCAAGGGCAATTAGGGGTGCGCAATAAATGTTGGGTCTACCCAGCAAGGAACTCACCCCATGAACAATTACATAAAATATTTTTAAAATTGCTTGTCTGATCAGCATGAGGATGGAAAGGTTTTACATGCTCCCAAAGACCCATAAAACATAGGAGGAGAATTAGGGCATTCAGTCTTTGGATTCTGCTCTACCATTTGATCATTGCTGATATGTTTCCCAAGCCCATTCTACTGCCTTCTCCCAATAACCCTTGATCCCCTTACTAATCAAGAACCTAACTCTGTCTTAAAGACACTCAATGACTTGACCTTTACAACCTTCTGTGGCAATGAGTTCCACAGATTAACCACCCTCTTGCTGAAGAAATTCCTCCTCATCTCAGATCTAAATGGTCAGTCCCTTCACTTTGAGGCTCTGCCTTAGATTCTAGTCTCTCCTACTCCTGGAAACATCTTCTCCATGTCCAGTTTATCCAGGCCTCTCAGTATTCTATAGGTTTCAATCAGATCACCCTTCATCCTTCTAAGCTCTTGTCAAGCACAGATCCAGAGTTCGCAATCAAACCTTATATGACAAGCCCTTCATTCTGGGATTATTCTTGTAAACCCCCCTGGATCCCTTCAAGACCAGCACATCTTTCCTTTGATATGGGACCCCAAATGGCTCACAATATTCCAAATGCAGTCTGATCAGAGTCTTATACAGCCTCCGCAGTACATCACTGATCTTGTAGTCTAGCCTTCACACTGAATGCTGACATTGCATTTGCCTTCCTAACTGCCAACTGAACCTATACGTTAACTTGAACAGAATCCTGAACTCGGACTCCAAAGTCCCTTTGTGCTTCCGATTTCTTTCCCTGTTTAGAAAATAGTCTGCGCCTCTATTCTTCTTACCAAACTGCAGACTCTCCTGCTTGCCCGCATTGTATTCCACCTTCACCTCTTTGCCCACTCTCCTGGCCCATCCCAAGTCTTTCTGAAGCCTACCCACAACACTACCTGCCTCTCCATTTATCTTTGTGCCATCTGCAAACCTAGCAACAATTCCCTCAGTTCCTCTTCTAGATTGTTAATATATAATGTTTATAGTTGTGGTCCCAATGTGGACCGCTGTTGAAATCAACTAGTCACTTGCTGCCATCCTGAAAACAATCCCTTTATCCCAATTTTTTTTTGTTTTCTGCTAATGTCAGTACCTTACCACCAACACCATGAGCTCTTATCATATTTAGCAGCCTCCTGTGTGGCACCTTGACAAAGGCCTTTTGAAAATCCAAATAAGTCACGTCCACTGGCTCTCCTTTATCGAACCTGCTCATTACCTCCTCAACGAATTCTAACAGATACTCTAATGCAACAGTGTTAATTCTATACTGGAAGTCAAAATGAGAAGGAATGTGTTGTATAACACCAAACTATATTGGCCTCAAAGAAAGCTGAGCAGCAATAAGGGAAGGAGTTGGTCAAGGCACTGAGTGAACCATGCTTATTCTGATAATAAAAAATGATTGTCTTATCAACTTAGGCAAGAAGGGTTAGTCTTACAATCCAAAAGTTCAACATCCTAGGCAAATCTGACAATAAAAATAACATCCCTGCATTGTCAAAATATTCAAATTAATCACAATTAATGTCCATGAAGGGACATTATGTATGTTAAATCTCCAATCTTCATCTGGAAATGTTCCAAGGACAGAGACATGGTTGTAATGTTGCTGAATTAGTAATCCAGAAGCCCAGGTTAATGCTTTGGGGTCATTAGTTCAAACCCCACTGCACCAGCTGGTGGAATTTAAATTTAATTATTTAATAAATCTGGCATTAGAGGCTAGTCTTATCTTTCAAACTAGCAGATTGTTGTAAAACTCATCCAGTTTAATAGTGACCTTTAGTGACAGAAACTTGCTCTCTAACTTGGTCTTGCCTGCATGAGACTTCAGACCCACAGCAATCTGGTGAACACGAGCTGCCCTCTGAAATAGGCTGGCAAGCCATACAGTTGTATGGAACAGTAACAGTAAAGTAAAAGAAAACTATGCAGCCTTGATTTTTAGGCACCAAAAATGACTATGGTACACACTGCCCAGTGAGATTTGCAAAGTCCTCCTAACATCTTGGGGGCTTATGCCAAATTTGGCACAGTTGTCCCACAGACCAACTGAGTAACAATCTGACATAGTTATAATTACTAAATTCCTTACAGCCAATGCTCCAGGCACCACCATCAAAATCCCTGGGGATTTATTGTCCCACTAGCAGGACAGACCCAGGAGAAGTGGCAGCACAGTGGTATTCAGTCAGCAGGGAGATATTCTGGAAGTCCATAAAAAGATTAGAAACACCACGAGGTCTCATGGCATCATGCTGATTGTCAACTGATGAAATAGTGCTCCCCCAAATTGGACATGACTTGAAAGAATCCCTGAGGATAGCAAGGGCACAGGACATACTCAGAGTGGGGACCTTCTATAGCCTTTACCAACATTGTCTCAGTATCACCACGATTGACAAAGGTCCAAAAAACAAAGCTGCCAGGCACGGTGTTTGGAAAGTGATGAAGGATGTGTTGTTGATGGCATGTTCATGACAGAAGGGAAAGGATGTATTCATGTATGTTGCATTGACCAGTATTTATAAAGTCTTCTCCTTGAGAGTTGGGATTATCGCTTGTAACTGCATGACAGATGTCCTTGTACCCTTTTCAGGTTTCTGGGGTTCCTCTTGCTAAATCCCTTTGGAGGGGATTTTCCTTTTCTGAAATGTCCATAATAAAGCTTCTGTTTGAGGCAAGGTTATGCAGCATACAATCATAATTATTGAAATCTCACTGTGTGATGACACAGGGTTGCATGGAACTTGTTTGAAGCACCAAAAGTTTTATTTTCATTCTTTCATGGAATTTTAGCGCTGACCAAGCCAGCCTTTATTATCCATTCCTAATTGCCCACGAGAAGTTAGTGGTGAGTTGCCTTCTTGACCTATTTCAGTTCATGTGGTTTAGGTACACCCACAGTGCTGTTAGGGAAGGAGGGAGCTTCAGGAATTTGAGCCAGTAACCGTGAAAGAATGGCAATCCTGTTCCAAGACAGGATGCTGAGTTTGATGGGGAACTTACATGTCCTCGTGTATTTACTGCTCTTGACGGCTAGGCTGAGAGGTTTGGAAGGTGCTTCCTAAGCAGTTTTCTAAAGTTGCTGTACTGCATCTTAGGACATAGAACAGTACAGCACAGTACAGGCCCTTCGGCCCAAGATGTGCTGAGCATTTATCTTAATCTAAAACCAACCTAACCTACTCACCCCTCAATTCACTGCCATTCACGTGCTTGTCCAGCAGTCACTTAAATGTCCCTAATGTCTCTGCCTCAACTATCACCCCAGGCAGTGCATTCCATGCACCCACCACTCTCTGTGTAAAGAACTTATCTCTGATATCTCCCTTGTACTTTCCTCCAATCACCTTAAAATTATGACCTCTTGTGACAGCCATTTCTGCCCTGGGGAAAAGCCTCTGGCTACCTACTCTATCTATGCCTCTCATTACCTTGTACACCTCTATCAAGACACCTCTCTTCTTTCTTCTCTCCAGTGTAAAAAGCCCTAGCTCACTCAACCATTCTTCATTAGACAAGCTCTCCAATCCAGATAGCATCCTGGTAAACCTGCTCTGCACCCTTTCTAAAGCATCTACATCCTTCCTATAATGAGGTGACCAGAACTGGACACAATATTCCAAGTGTGGTCTAACTAGGGTTTTACATAGCTGAAGCAAAACCTCGTGACTCTTAAAGTCAATCCCCCAGCTAATGAAAGCCGAGAAACCATACGCCTTCTTAACAACCTTATTAATTTGGGTGGCAATTTTGAGGGATCTGTGTACATGGACCCCAAGATCCTGCTGTTCCTCCACACTGCCAAGAATCCTGTCTTTAACCCTGTATTCAGCATTCAAAGGAGAAAGTGAGGACTGCAGATGCTGGAGATCAGAGCTGAAAATGTGTTGCTGGAAAAGCGCAGCAGGTCAGGCAGCATCCAAGGAGCAGGAGAATCGACATTTCGGGCATAAGCCCTTCTTCAGGAATGAGGAAAGTGTGCCAAGCAG